>NW_010340362.1:0-7273 GCF_000700745.2 Antrostomus carolinensis
GGAGCACTGGCACTGTTATACAAATAACCATATCCCAGCATTTCCCCATTAAAATGAAATATTATGAAGAATTACTGCTTTCTCTTGCATTTGTAATCTGTGCCTAACAGAAAAGATTTTTTTTCCTTCAAATGAAGTGACAGCCCAAGCATGTTTTTATGGTGTTTGTATGTTAACATTCCATTTTAACTGGAGACAAACAGGTGTGTAAATTTCCAAACAGCCTGCTCTGACAAGTTATTTTAAGAATCAAATTACATTTTCTTATATGTAGCTTCAAAGTTCTCCCCAACATTTTTAGCTGATCCTACACAGTAGAAATTTTGACTTATTACCTTCCAAACATAATACAACTTTAAGATTCTCTCAACATTTAATAAGAAAAACATCCCAGATACTGTGTACCAAATACAGGTTTACAGAGATTAATCACAGTGCAAACAATGAGTATAAGTATGCACAGTACATAAAGTATATAAAGATTTTTGTTCAGCCAATACAATGGGATCACTCACTTTTCTTCCTGCTTGTGCTACGTAACCTTAGAACAAAAGTCAGCAAGCCACTTTGGGAATATACATCTATATTCTGGATAATTCATTAGATTGCCATGAAACACTAGCCTTGCTTTCTGCCTTCTCCCCCATACCCAACATGCATTTCAGCATGTATGGACTATATCTTTCAGGTTTTCTGTAACCCAGAGGGTTACAGTTCTATGAAGAAGCACTCAGAATAAGTAGGGTCATTATGATTAGTAACTGTATCTTTTTTTTATTATTATTATGGAAAAATAATTCTAATGATATTTTACATGAAAGAAATTATTTGATGGATAAGCAACCTTGCTTTCTTTCAGACACATGGATGAGGAAAAATAATGTGACCATGACACTAGGCTTTTTCTCTAATTAGTGTTTATGAATTCAATGAAAGTAGGTAAGAAGTATTTAAAAACCTAGAAATTTCCCCTCAGTCACAGATGAAATCTATTGTTCTGTTTCTTTGCAATTCAGTTGGATTAATGAAAGCAGTAATAGTTGCAGACCCCATGCCATTTTGCCATATAGTCACAATTTGTCCTTTCACAAAAGAAAATCAGAAAACTGCTGAGTATTCTAGATATTAATGCTTGTCAGAAAAGTGTAACAAAGGGCTCCTCTTCTAAAGCATTGCCAGGCTTTTATGTCATTATTCATGAAAGACTAACGCATTCAGAGGTGATTAGCTCTGATATCCAGGGAAGTAATGATGATCAGCAGGAAAGAAGGGTGCAAGGAAAGTAGTTTTTCATAGGACCCAAATAGGACCCCACTAGAACTGTGTGTAATATGTGATTTGAACAAAAGTGAAAATGAATTATTTTTCATGAATGTTAAGAATAGCACATCATTTGGAAAAAGAGGTAGGTCAAACTTGTACAGTTGTTGAAATATCTGAGGTTGAGAGTAAGGTGGGGTTGGGATCAGGAAAAAAAAGTAAAAATAGACCAGACAAGAACAGAAAAGACTAGAATTTTGTAACTAGCAAAATAACATACAGGCATTCTTAAATTTGAGCTGTTTTGATGGAACTTACTATTTAAGCTCTCAACAAAATTATATTATTTTTACACAGCAATTAACAATGTTTTAGAAACATATTACAACAGAAGATATGAGCATCAATAATTAAAACACAAATGAAACTGTTAAATCAAGTATACTTCATGATTTATTAGCTAGCCAATTGTTCAGCTGTATTTGTTTACTCTTTAAATCACCAAATATATTCAAAAAATACAGCCTCCATTCATTACCATGAAATAGCTGGGGAATGCTGTTGAAATAAGCAGCTAATCATATATCAGTGATTGCTGTATCCCATTAAACACAATGATTTTTGTTTTTGTGTTTTTCTTCACCTACTATACTATCTTCTTGGTGTATCAGAAAGAGGGTTTGAGCAAATGCTGAATGAAGCCATGGGGAGCTTTTGCATTAACTTTAAAGGGCTTCAAAGTGGATTCTTTATAAGAACAGAGTGCTTCAGAACCAGGAAGCATCCAGTTTACTCTCATGTCCTTTTCATAGTGTTTATATCTTTTAGTAGAGAAATTCCACTTGATCTAAGTAAACTTTAAACAGAATAGGCATCTTAGTGCCAGCTGTGGGGCAGCACATATTTCTTACCAGAAACACAATCAGAAAATATTTTTATAGTTACTGAGGAAGCTCACCAAAATTAAATTAAATAAATAAATTAGTGTATTTTATAACAAAGGAATGAGAGGTAACACAGAGTTTTTTATTATATCAACTATTTATAAGTTTGAACAGTGAGACAAAGATTGTAGAATATTTTATCGTATATGGTTATTTGCTACATTATATTATACTTTTTAAAATATTGCATATTCTACTCAAAACTAAGATGCTTAGATTCAGATATCTACATGGAGGTGGTTATGTGTAAACTAAGTTCCCATCTGTGGAGTAATTGGGCATGGTTCACCTACTTAAAAATGGATGTCTCTTGCTTTTTTTGACTTGGTGAGTTATCTGAGACATTCTCATAGTGATGGTAGATTGACATCTGTGCTTTTCTGAAACAGGAATTGGATGCTCAGCTGAATACTGTAGAGCAAACTCTGAGTTTGGAAAGCTCAGTAGAACTCCCCATTTCAAAGTGCTAAATCCGTACTGGTTTTGTTTTGTCTTGTCTTCTCATGCTGTCAGAGGAGACATAATTTTTATTATAAATAATCATAAGTTAAAAACTAATGCTAATTTTTAAATTCTTTGTAATTAAATATTTTTTTCCTGCCTTTCTTTTTGCTGATATATAAAACAATATGGAAAAGTCAAGATTTCAGAAAGGTTTGCCTGCCCATCTAGATTCTTTATTTCGACTCAGAACCTTCTTTGACCATTTATAAGTGATCAAACTGATAATATGAAGAATACATACAAAACAGTTCATAATTAATTTTTTCAGATTAATTAGAATAATCTTTGTCTCATTTTATTGAAAATATTAAAATATATGCTTTCTTTCAGTGTACTGGCAAACAACAAACAAGGCTAGCACAAATATACATGATGCTTAAGTTTGCATATTTTGTCAGATTCATATTCATATGTGTAAAGAAAATTTGTACATGTCTTTCAAAAATGGCCTTTTCTAACTAGATATTACTGAAGGTTAAAAAATTGTATGAAAGATGTGAAAACATTTCCATAAACATTATGCAAAGCCCTCTAATATTATTCATTGGAATTTAAAAATATATTTTCTTCAGTCATCTTTAATTCTTTTTTTAAGCATGTTTTCCCCAACACATTTCACTGATAGTTTTTCAGAAAGCAAAGTTTAAAGTTGAAGGTACAAATCTGTAAACAAAAGAGTCACTGTGGGTGACACTAGAAATGGAAAATTGCTAGTCACCAGGAAACTGTATTGTCAGTACAGGGTACAACATGAACATTGCGCTATGTGTTGCTTAATAAAATCACCAGTTCTTCGGGCAAGGAAGGAATTACTCAGCATAACATTTAGTACTGGGTTCATATATATAACAAACTGGCTGCCTTTCCTGTCTAGTCCAAGAACACACAAATGTAAGGAACAAATGCTGAAGCCATCTTTAGTGGGAAACTTGTTTTCTGGGAAGAAGGAAATTTATATTCAGTGTTGAAAAGTGTCTTTGGTTTTAAAATTTTAAGCTCCAACCAAGAAACATAGGTCTTTACGACACAAATTACTGAAATCAGTGAAAATGTTCAGGTAAGACTGCTAGGACTAAATTCTACCTTCAGCTATATCTTGAAATACAGTGGCAAAAGATATGTTCTGTTTGTTTGATTGTTTGTTTGTTTGTTGTGGTTTTTTTGTTGTCGGTTTGATTTTTTTGTTGTTATTTTGTGGGGTTTTTTGCATAGCTGATGAAGGTAGAAGAAGCATTAAGGTGGAAAAGGTATTTGAGGCAGAGGACTACCTGGAAGACCTGTTGATTAGATATTTTGGAGATTTTGTTTGTTGTGCATTGTCTTAGCTTGCTATTGGATTCCACCACAGCTGCTGTTTATGTAAATGCTGCCTGGCTTCTGTTTCTATAATCTGCTAATTTCTACAGTGACATCTAGGAGTTATGTTTTACATCAAGAGTGAAAAATAAATGTAGATAGATAGATAGACAGGAGAAATTTATAATGCATATAGGAAGTATTTTGGGATGTATTTGTGGTTAAATAGTCAAAGATTATTTTGTTTTGGGAATCTAGAAGCATTTACATTTTCTTTGGTCTAATTAGGCTTTGGCATTAGCTGTTTCCTTTGTCTTTCTGGAACATTTAGTTTTACGTAATCTTGTGAGGAGCAGGGAGTTGGATTTGATGATCTTTATGAGTCCCTTCCAACTTAAGGTATTCTATGATTTTCTAAGCCTTTTCAGTGATAAAACTGAGTAGTAAAGATTCTCAGATACAGTGGTGATTTGACACACACAGACAAAGAAGGTCAGTTTTAATTTAGATATTACAAAATATATGTAGTTTTAAGGAAAAAAAATGACATCCTTTTCCCTAACCTAGTTTCTTCATCACTCCTTTGAGCATATGTTGGACTCCCTAATTTTCATTACTTTATGTTTAAATAATGAAGATGTAGCATCTATGTCGTATGTCGATTTCCACAACAATCAAGGGGTTTTTATTTTTCAAAGCTGTTCATTTTGGCCTCACTGATCGCTTTTACTCACAGAATAATTCATACTGTGTTGCCACACTGTTCTGCTGATAGAATGATTGACCAGTTTCTGTTAAGGTTTAATTTGGTTTCATTTTATAAGGTTTTTGGGGTTTTTTTGCTGGTGGTGGTTCTTTTTACTCCTGCAGTAGAGTAAGTGGTGGTAATCGGTATACATAGTGTCTAGTCAGAGAGACATTTCTTATCACAAAAGTCACTGAATGGTAGAAGATGCTGTGGCACTATTTATAGGAATTTAACTGCTGTGTAGAATCAGAATTATGCCTATTTGCTATATGAAACTAAAACCACTCAATTTTTAATACCAGTAAATACCACATATTGATGTCCACATGGGACTATTCTAGTTATATATTACACATCCTCTCAAAGTTGTCACATCAGTGACGTACTACATAACACTAATAGCTGCTACTGCAATGATGTATACCAAGTGCCATCACTCCAGCTAAATATTTCATCACGGCAACAGAATTTGTGCTAAAATACTTCAACAATACGGTTGTAAATATAATACACATGCACAGACCTATCATTCTGTAATGTGCTACAAAATTCTTTACTCTGTGCGTGCTTGTGTGTATGCGTGTGTGAGCATGCACACCTGTAATCAGATAGTTTTCTGTTTTCATATTGTTCTTGATTATTAAGTTATTCTAAGGCTAATACTTTTAAAATAGTCAAAATATCTTACCACCTTCTTGTCCAATCTTGATCATATGTCTCTATGACTTTAGAAACCAATTTTCCATATCTGAGATCTCTCTCTAATACCATGGACAATCTGTTATCAGTGTTCCACTTCACCAATTGTTCTTTCTTCATTATTTCCTTTATATTCCCTCTTGTATCTCCAAGTGCTTTTTTCTCTTTAGCTCTTTTCAACCCCACCAAGTGTTAAAGCTGAGTTTCATTATTCAGATCTATCCCTAGTATTTAACAGTATTCGATGGCCTGCTAAGTAACTTGTGGTCTCAATTCAAATCAAAATGAACGACAGCCTAAAATTGCAAAAAAATCAAAACAAGGCGAGCTCCTCCCCAGCCAATCCATCCTTGTCAGTCCTATTCTCTGTCACTGGAAGCTGTTATTCCTTCCCAAGCAGAGGACTTGCCATTTTTCTCTCCTCCGATCCTGACACACAAGCTCTCAACCAGTCTGTTTTCTGCCCTGCAGATGAGCTCCATGCATCCAATCTGCTCCTTCATTCTGAAGGCATCTCACTATTAGATGCCATTAAGGCCTGGAGGATCTCAGCTTCTGCCACAATTGTGCTCTGCTCTCCCTTCTGCTAATTCACGTTGAGAGCTTTCTAATTCTCTTCAGTCCTGCCCTCCCCTCCTCTGAGGGAGAACACTGGAGGAATGTTCTTCAGTTAAAAAAATTAACTAGTCTAGCTTTTGTCACTCTAGCTACATGCCCTGCTGAAACATGTTTTTGGCATTTCATTACTTTGTTATATTTAGTTTTTTGTAGAGCTCCTGCAGTCTTTCATAGATCTTTTTCATGTATCATTTTTCCCTGCTGCTTCAAACATATTACCTCTGTATTCTTAAAATTGTTTGATATTTTAAGCATAGTTGTCTTCCTTTCTATTTAGTAAGTGGTGAGGTCTCATTTCTTACAGATAATGACATTGTAGCATCTAAGTGCCTATAGAACTATAATGGTCTTTTTTAATTTAAAAATTATCTGCAGGCTTATACAAGTAAATTTCCCCTATAATCAAGCTTTCTAATTAAATTATTAGTAGTAAATAGTACTCAAAGATATTTAAACTGTCCAAATTGTTGACATCTACAGTAGTCAATTACTGTAGGAAGTACAGAACAGATTGCTAGATATTACAAATTACACTCATTCTGTCCTGTTATCTTTTTTTGGAAGACAGATATATATAAAATATTATTCTATTGATTGCAATGAGGCAAGCTGTCTTGCAGTGGTTTTTACATTATATTTTTACAAAACTTCAAGTCCTTTATGCTTTCTTTCAGATTTTCAAAAAGATAAAATTAATGTACAAAGTATTCAGTTCGGTTTATCATTTCTTGCCCTAAAGAGTTTATCAAGAATGCTGTAAAATATTAAGCTTTTTTATTCTCATTAATTTTTAAGATTTTTCAATTTTTTTCTGCCTGCTCTCAAATCAGAGCAGCATCTGAAAATGTTAGCTCAAATCTTTTATTTGTATCTGTCTTATCATTCTGTAATTGCAATTTTTTGTGATTAAAAATTTGTATTTTTTTCTTAGACAAATTCTTTCAGATTTAATAATCTGTCTTCTTTTTATTGAGAGTCCTACAAACCATTCTCAAATCTTTAATATTTCTTTCTGTCTTCTTTTTCTTCACCAAACCATAGCAAGTTTTTTGAGATATTTTACTAGTCTCTTTTTGGTGTCTTTTTTTAATTATTTTTTTTTAATTTATTTTGACATTCTTCAAGACGTGACTGATTCTGAAAACATGCAGATTGTAATTAATTTTGCTGTCAGTAAGTGTATTGGGTTTGCATGGCAAGGCTT
>NW_010340363.1:0-2157 GCF_000700745.2 Antrostomus carolinensis
AACACCCCCAGGTCCCTCTCTGCCCAGTAGCCACTTGCTCCCACAGACGTGTCTCATTAGTGATGTTTGATTGATTTGGGTTTTTTTTCTTCATGGGAACAAACCAACACTTTTTCCCTTCGGTTTAGGGAAATGAGCCACTCCTGCTGCAGCCACCTGGGAAAAGCCACCCCAGGCAGACACTGTCCCTGGGAAACTGCCCCACAGCAGCTGAACTGGGGCTCTCCAGGACCTTCTGCCTTTCTCAGGAGCTCCAGGTCTCCTCTCTGCCCAGGTTTTGGGCAGGAGTTGGGTCTGTGCAGCACAGGGCTTTGCTGAGCAGCCTCGGAGGAATGGTTCCCAAAGAAATCCAAGCTGAAGCTGGCTGGAACATTTCCCTTCGTGGCTCAGCCCCCATCACACCCCATATAGGGAGGCAAAGCTGGCGGGATGAAGTGCAGAGCTCTGCAGTAAATCCTGTGTCCGTCAGGGCTCTGCTCCCCTCCCCGCCTTTGCTCACCTCTATCCCCCATTCCTGATTTACACCACCGGGGAAGAGAAGTGAAGGCGAGCACGTCCAGTCACTTGGGAACGAGGAGATCTGTGGTGAAGGCATCTGGACAAAAATAGTTGGCTGACTTCAGATGGGATGGAGATGGGAACTGAGCAGAACCAGACATGAGGAAATCCCAGTCCATCTCCATTTCCAAGGGCAAGGTGCTGCACCTGGGTCAGGGCAACCCCAAGCACAAATCCAGGCTGGGTGGAGAATGGCTGGAGAGCAGCTCTGAGGAGAAGGACTTGGGGTGCTGGGGGAGGAGAAGCTCAACATGAGGCGGCAACGTGTGCTGGCAGCACAGAGGCCAATAACCGTGTCCTGGGCTGCACCCAGAGCAGCGTGGGCAGCAGGTGGAGGGAGGGGATTCTGCCCCTCTGCTCCGCTCTCCTGACACCCCACCTGCAGTGCTGCCTCCAGTGCTGGGGCCACCAACAGCACAAGGACATGGAGCTACTGGAGCCAGTGCAGAGGAGGCCACGAGGATGATGCGAGGGCTGGAGCAGCTCTGCTGTGAGGACAGGCTGAGAGAGTTGGGGCTGTTCAGCCTGGAGAAGAGAAGGCTCCAGGGAGACCTTCTAGTGACCTTTCAACACTTAAAGAGGATCTATAAGAAAGATGGGGACAGACCTTTTAGCATGACATGTAGTGGTAGAACAATGGGTGATGATTTGGAACTAAAAGAGAAGAGATTCAGACTAGAAATAAAGAAGAAATTTTTTATAATGAGGGTGGTGAAACCCTGGCCCAGTTTGCCCAGAGAGGTGGTAGAAGCCCCATCCCTGGAAACATTCAAGGTCAGGTTGGACGGGGCTCTGAACAAACTGATCTGGTTGAAGATGTCCTTGTCACTACAGGGGGGTTGGACTAGATGGCCTAGAAAGGTCCTTTCCCACCCAAACCATTCCATGAGTGTATGATTTCCTCTGCAGAACGTGCTGATTCACCTCTATCAGTGTCTGACTCATCCTCCTTCCAACTGCTCTCCCCCAGATGATGGAGGGGAGCTGAACAGCGTTGTTAGCAGACACCTTTTTCTTGCAACAAATCTGATTGCTGGTGCAATGCAGCAGAAATTAATTTTTACCTTGCAAGGCACCCCTCTTTTGCTTGTTGTTGCAGATTATGTCCCTGGCCCTCTCTGAGATCCCTGCCCAAAAACATTGCTGAGGTTGGACTGTCCTTGCGTGATGTGGAGGCAAAGACACGTGTGAACCAGAGGGCTTGGACCCACCTGCATAAATAGGGTCATCTGGCTCCCAAAACACCTCAAACAGGTAGGAAGGAGAGGGGTGTAGGTGTCTCTCTCTTTTTCCAAGCTTTTATTTTTGCTGTATTTCAACATCTTTCTCTCCATTGATTGTCCTGGGCTGGTAGGATTGAGAAGGTAATATATTAATTTGTCATTAATTAGAGTCTTCAGTTTTTATTGTCCCTTTGAGTAGATTGGCAGCTCTGAACTGCAGGGCTTAGGGGACCCAGAGAGCTGGCAGTGTGTTGTCCCTCAGTGCTCTGTGTTGAAGGATCTCTTGAAAATTGAGCAAAAAAATAAGGCTTGAGCCCCATTTTTTAAATTTTGCTTATGGATATGAATTTTAATAATAATAATAATAATAATAATA
>NW_010340364.1:0-4764 GCF_000700745.2 Antrostomus carolinensis
CGAAGGCATGTGTACTAGCATATTTCATCTTAATATAGTCAAGCCTTCTGAGCAGTTGCAAAATTTTCACTGACTAGCAGATGGTTACTGCAAATCAGTTTCCTCTTTTGCTCAGCTCTTCACATTATCAGTCATGCTAGTAAGTATAGGAAATACTGTATAAAATAATGACAATTAAGAAAGCAAGTCTCAAACTCAAAAACCAGCAATGTTCCTCAAGAGTCTTAGGGACATCTATTGAGATGCAGCCAGGATAGGAGCCTTCCAGACTCTGGTTCCGCTGGGAGCAATAACCATAAAATCCACTTTAAAGTTGCACTGAGTATTTGTTTTGAAGAGGGACAAAGGAAGGGCTAACCAGAGTTTGCTCACCTCTGCTCTTGTATTGAAGATCCTCATTTTTGCTCTAAGGCCATCTCTGTGACATTCGCAGTAAATCGATTAGTCGTGTCATTTCTTACAGTGTGTCCTCCATGTCATGTTTCTGAGAAAGGTTGTCTCAGTCAGCACTGTTTCTTATTGTCTGTGCAATGTGCAGCAACACATGCCTCATGGGAGAGCAGCAACAAGCACATAGTCCTTTTAAATACAAGCCTGCTTGCCAAAAAATGAGCTCTTGAATAAGAGGCGTTTTCCTTCACTGAGTCTTTTTGGGCATCCATTACACTCCTAGTGTCTAAGTTCATATGCAGATATTACAGCTGCCTGGAAATTTTCAAATGGAAAACATGTTTGCATGTTACCTGTTCTCATTTCAAAAAGGGATAAAATGCAAAACTTTGACTTCTTTTGTGAAGTGGAAAATCCACTGCTCATCAGCTCTGATTGCTAGACTGCATCTCCAAATATTCCTAGAGGAGTTGTGAGTGGGTGATGTTATGTCTTATACTTTTTCTCATTTTTCCACAAAGGGAATAGAAACTATTTTCCCTCAGGAATTTTTGATCACTGGAATTGCATGGAACTGTCAGTCTTTGAAAGAAAATTGTATTTTCTGTTTACTGCACTCGGTGATAATATGTAAACAAAGTATTCTGAGGAAATAAGCAGTCTCATTGCTGTATTATTTATATTGTAAAAGGAATTATATTTTATTGTACTTATTTCCAAACAAAAATTCAGTTTATAATTTTATCTTTCAGTGTAATTTCCCACTGGATCCCAATGATTTGCCATACACATGAGTCAGAATTTAGTTCCTATTGACAAAAAATTTAAGAGAATGTTTGAGAAAACACGTGTTGAGCTCCTAACCTGTGTGGTTACAGGAAAAAAAAAGAGGAAAAAGAAGGCATACAGTCTACATTTACACTGCTAAGTTAAACGTATTAAGGAACATCCTCTGTCACTGATGCCACTGGCAGGGAACAGCCTCTTCTATGTGTTTTTTAACTTCCTGTTTCCCAAAAGAAGTCAACCTTGATCAGACTGAAAATTAGCTGACACAGATCCTGACACAGAACATATTCCACAGGCTCTTGTCACTGTTCAGAAGTATAACTGTCTAGTACAACATGCCTGCCATGTTCTGCCTTTGTCTACTGTAATCACACCTTTCTCTTTTTAAGAAACAGCCTGACCCCACCTTCCTTAAGTCTGCAGTCCCTGATGAGCTTTCAGTGCTCCAGCATACAGCCCACAACTGCTGCCACTGTGCCTTGGGACACTCCAGCTGCTGAAAGTCCTCTTGCTCCCCCTTTTGCTGCGTATGTTCAGGCTGCGTTACTTTTTGTATCTCCTTTAGCTTTTGTAGGAACCCTTTCTTGGGGTATGGCTCACACATATACTTCTCTCTGGTATCTTCTTATCGCATTGGATGGACATGTGACGTTGTTATGCCTCCTGTGACACTGTTGAAGGGCAGTGGGAGAATGAGGACATTGAAGTGGCATAGTACCGTCTATAGCAGCAAACAAGAATGCTCCCCAGAATGTGGACAAAAAAACTGGATATGCAGTCAACACACTCAAGGGCAGGGCTGTCACTCAGATGAGCCTACATAGGATAAAAGAATGAGCTGACAAGAATCTTTTGAAATTGAAGACGGACAAATACAGAGTCCTACATTAGGAACAGATATTCCCTGCATTGGTACAGTGTAGTGATGAACTGACTGGAGTTCAGATCCACTGAAAAGGCCCTAGTTGTCCTAGTGAACAGCAGGCAAAACATGAGTCAGCATTGTGCTCTGGCAACAAAGAGGGCCAACAGCATCTTACATGTTATTACTGGGAAGTAATGTCACTGGGAAGGGATCACTCCCCTTTATTTAACTCTTACAAGACCATGTCCTAAGCACTGCACCTAGTTTTGGGCCCTCTAGTACAAGAAAAACATTGATAAACTGTGTGTGTCAATTGGAGGGTCCTCAAGATGTTTGGGGTCTGGAGCATGTGCCCTGTGAGAAAAAGCTGAGGGAAATGGGCTTGTACAGCCTGCAGAAGAGATGGCTTTGAAGGGATCTGCGAGAAGCCTTCCAACTCCTACAAGGAAGTTGTTGAAAAGACAAAGACAAGTTCTTTACCGAGGTGTATGGTTGGAGGAGAAGATAAAATGGACTTACATTATGACAGGGCAGGTTCCAAGTGGATACAAGTCAAAAAATTGCTCAGTATGATTAAGAACTGGAGCTGGTTGCCCCAGGAGATTGTATAATCTCCAGATCTGGAGGTTTCCAAGACCCAACTGGACAAAACCCTAAGCAATCTGATCTGAGTTGCATGTTGAATCTGTTTTGAACATCAGGGGGCTTCACACCTCCTAGGGTGCATGTGAACTCATGAGTGCAGCTTCACCAGCTGCAGGGGTGCCACGAAGTGAAAGCACTCACAGGTCCTGCAGGATGTGGGTGCAAGTAGAGGAGCTGCATC
Source organism: Antrostomus carolinensis (assembly GCF_000700745.2). Taxonomy (NCBI): domain Eukaryota; kingdom Metazoa; phylum Chordata; class Aves; order Caprimulgiformes; family Caprimulgidae; genus Antrostomus; species Antrostomus carolinensis. The sequence goes on from NW_010340364.1 coordinate 2,871, forward strand.
TCCAGACAGAGCAGGATTGTACTTGTAAGCCACATCTGCTGCTAGGGAGGGGTTGTGTGTGTAACACGCCATGCATGTTTGTGATTAGAACTCCTTGAGATTACTTATAGAGACATATTTAGAAATTTGAATGGATTTATTATCATTTTATAAATGTGTTCTCTTTTATATGCTATATTAACAATATTAATACTGAATGTATAGTTCATTGCTTGCTGGTTAATTGCATGTCATTAGCAAACCAATAAACCATTTCAAACCTGCTGTTGCATTAAACTATGCAAAATTAAGAGTTTTTCTCTGTGACACCTTCCAGCATCAATGATTCTGTGATTTTATCCTGTGATAGCATTTTAATTGTCAAAGTGCACTTGGGAATTCTTTGGGAAGGCAGTGGTTAACACAGGCCAAATTCATGCTCACAGACATTTCCACATGTGCTTGAATTCACCAGTGCAGAGGTAGCTAGCCTCTTGCTCCATGCACCCAGCATCATGCCCTATACTAACATCCGTGTTTCAAGGGGACCAGATTTTCCAGAGCTAAGTCCTGTGTTCATTTAAGAACACAGTACTCAGTGCATTGATTTTTTTGGAACACAACTCATCCGCAAGCATCAAATATAGGAAACAATCTGACCAGTTAAACCTTTTTGAATAATTAACCCAGTTTGCTTAGACACTGAAAGTGTGTAATCTTGTAGCTGATTTGGGCTAACTGAAGAGGCAGAAGGAAACAAAGGAGGAAAGCAGCCCCACAGCATTCTGACTTGTCCTAAAAATTCTTACAAACAAGCCTACCATTACTTCTTAAGGAACCTTGCTGTCATGTTTCTCCTTCCTGTTTTTCAAGACACAATCTACCCCTTAGTATACAGTCAAATTGAGATTATGTTCTCGCTCCCTGAAGAGCATATGCATACCTTTTGGCTGTTAGAGCAGATATTGCGGTGAGTAGCTGAAGATGTTCAGTCTTGTGTAAGGGCTGCTGTGCTCATTTGTCTTTACATGGGAAAAGGATAAGTGTTGTGTTAAAATCTGAATTCATAAAGCTCAAACTCCAGATCACACTGTTCAAACATCATTACACTTCTCATCTTTATATAGACTGGAAGAATCTATATTTTAGACCTGTCAACGGGGCTAAAAATCATAGCCAACACAGGAAAAGGTTTAAATTCCTGGCAGTGTTGGATATTGCTGGAATCAAATGATTGATGGAGAAATGAGAAGAATAAGTAATGGACTCTCTGGAAAAAAAAAGATGAAAGTTTGGGTCAGGGCAAACATACAAAAGTAAAATGAAAGAAGCATTTAGGAAATAAATTGCTCTCTACATTATAAAAGGAACTCATCTTTACACAGACAGGGTCTCCACAAGCTGTTATAACTAGTTTTTCTAATTTTCTTTCTTGTGAATTCTTCCTCTTTCTTCTCTTTGACCTTCTCTTCTTTTACAGCACCATATAGGTAAATGCTTGGAGTTAAAGCTGTTCCCCATAGAAGAGCCAACTATGTGAAAAATTCAAGAACTGCTTCCATCTGAAACTTAGTTTGAGCTAATATCTGTTTTTACTGCCAAAAATTGTTTTACTTTTCTGAGACCATCCCTGAAATTTCCTCCTCTTTCTTCTGTTTGTACTAAAATATGTTTATGATTCTGAATACAGAGTTCTAGTCCTAGCAGATATTTCTATAACAAGTTTCACTGGGCATGGCTTGCTGTGTTCTTTGCGGGACATAGCTATCTAGTTGCATTTCTAAAATGTATATTCTTTAAATCACAGGTTGCTCACCTATACTGATGGATCAATGAAATTCTTTCCCTCTTCTTCTTATCAACTTGCCCATCAAAACTAAATTACTCTTCCTGGAATTAAAACTTTCAGGGAAAG
>NW_010340365.1:0-5950 GCF_000700745.2 Antrostomus carolinensis
CTGCCTCACTGCCTTTTATTCCACCCCCCCACCCCCGAGGTGAGCTTTCCTTACTTTATACAATAAAGTCCTTTCCTTTTCACCTCGTTATCTCTTTTCCTTTCCCGCTTTTGGCGTGCTTTAGTTGTAATCCGAAGTTACGGTCAACCCTCGGGCACATCCCCGGCCCGGTCCCAGGCCATTTTCCCGTCATATGGACAGAAATGATCATTGTCCTTACTGGGGTCTCAGGAGTGACAGAAACAGCCTCGTCTTTACTTTCCACTATTAGCAGATTTTGGTCAAAGGCTACCGCAGGTCAGGATTGTTTGTTTTTTCATAAATAAATCAGCTTCCTAAAACTACATTCCTCGTTGAAACCGAACAGAGAGCTCTTATTTATCACTTGTTCTTTAATTAGCAGCAGAAGAAAAAATTGCTGTGAATGCCTGGAATCCCTGAAAGACATCACACCTTTCCTTTGTACAAATCAGTTATCTGCTCCTACTATATCCTCCACTTAAAAGGAACCATAAGCCTCCATCCTACTGAGCTTTCTCGGGGATACTTCTTTAGCACAGACGAGAACAATGTGCTTTACACCTAAAGAGCACGGGGTGTCAGAAGCCTCTCCGGATGATACAGAGCATTGAGGAAGGTCCTATCTCGAGAACGCTTTTTTACTGCCTTTCCACCTCCCTAGTGCATGACAAACAGGAGTCAGAGAGCAGCGAAGAGATTTATCAAGAGAGAGATCTGCGCGGTGATTACGTGTTCTGTCAATAATTAATTGAATTATGTCCTCAGCATAATTACGCACAGTCCTCTAGCCGGGAGGGTAAAAGAAAGAAGGAAGTTGTGGTGTGGTTGAAGGGGGATCTCAGGACATGGTTCCAGTCAGTAAAAATGTGATGTAACGTTGCAATCGGGTGTATTCTGAGGCACAAATGGGGAAACACAAACGAAACCAACAACTAAAATACTATTTGCTTTACAGCAGGAAGACAGCAAAAGCACTTGCATTCATTAGTTGTTTTCATTACTTTCTGCTTTCTGCTGGGGGATTTAAAGGTGTTTTATGATGGAACAGACCAGAGGTTTTACTCTTTTGATCTATAAGCTATACGTTGTAGGTTTTGTATTGTTCACCACATACTGACTACATTTGATATTTATGATGTTTGAAATAAAAATTAAAATCAGCCCAGCAAAGCATCATCTATCCAATACAAATCTAGAAACGACACATTCAAAGAATCTTGCAAGCAAATTCTTAATCTGTTACTAATTTTTCTGTACTTCTTCCAGTCATAAGGGAGATCATCACATCATTATTAATTTATTATTTACTAAGAGCTGTTAGAGTGCTCTTTTAGTACACAAATGCAAGAAAACAAAAGGCTTGATTCAGTTCTCACACAAGTTTTGCACTGGTGTAACTTCAATAGCACGGGTGTAGTCACTTCAGAACCACCTGGGTGTAATTATGATCAAAATCTGGGCTATTGCACTTCCTTTGCTTTTCTATGGTTCAAACCCTCTATTTTTCTACAGCATGCTGCAGAAGACAGACAGCTGTTTGGATACAGAGCTCAAAATCATCCTCAAGTTCCTCCTCACTGCCAGTGCCAGTGTCCTATATCCTGCCAGAACTTAGTCACATCAGCCCGTTTCCCCACCATTCTGCGCCCTCCCTACAGCATGAGAGTTGTAAACCCCATCGATACGTGTTCCCTTCCACTTGTTAAGGCACATCCTTTCACTGTCTTGAGCTTCAGATCAGGTAGCTCTTTGCTTTAAACCCTTTTAAGTATCCAGCTGCCAAAAGGAATTTGACACCTGCTTCCTTCTTTGCAAATTTCTCTTTTCAGACAAACTCTTGATGAGGCCTCTTGAAAAGGGGTTAATTTATGACCTCCGCTTAATTGACTACTCCATATATTTCTCATCTTCTTGGCCTTCCACCTGCTTCTTCAGAGATTTTGGAAGTGGTTTATGGTGGCAAATGCACTAACAATCAATGGCCAAAAACATCCTGAATAGAACAGTAAGCACTATTCAATACTTCCTGTGTGAAAATACACCACTAGACAAGGTTAAAATCCTTCAGCTAATATATTTTGAACAAAAAGTCTTCTCAGGGTGTAATGCTTATGCTCGCAAAAGGATCCCACAGTCTGGTCCATGGCGTTCCTGTGCCCATCAAACACAAAAGATCAGGCCTATCTGATGTTTCTTCTCTCTTTTCCAAGTTATTAGTTCCTTCTTGTCTTTGCTCAGGGAAGCATTTGTTTCCATTTCTTTTTAAGTAATAAATATCCCCCATCTTGAAAGGACCTTTAGGACATGGCCAGATGGGGTAAGGTATTTCAACCTCCTGCACATCGCTCCCCCAGTGCCCAAAACCACCCCGACACAGAGGCGACCCCTGAATGTCTGATAAAGACAACATCTAAGAGCTGCAGTTCTTACTGGAGGTATTCAAAGATCAGTTTGCACAGGGACCCTGGCAGAAGGGGATCCCATTATCCATTATAGAATAATGGGCACTATAATAAACAATAAACAGATTTAAATTTTACTGAAACCCCTAGCAATGAGGGTAAGGACAATGGCAAAGGTTTCTATCTCTCCTGTCCATCTTCTCCTTCTCACCCTCTTAATCTTATAAAACAACTAGTGCTTGAGCAGTCTGGATTTGACCAGATTCTCACATCCATTCCAAGGCACCCTGGATGGGATTTCTAAGGGCATATTTCCTTGGTGGGTCTTGCTTTTCTTGCCTGAAGAGTCAGTCGGGACGTATGTTCCTTGCAGTTGCCAAAATTCAGTATACTTATTTAATCACTCCAGGTTATCAGGCACAAATTCTCAAAACGTGCCCCACTGTGGAATTTAAACAAGGTCCCACGGCACAGAACCTCACTTCAGGTACCTTAAACTTGAAAAAAAACTGTGTTCAAACATCTTTCAGAGCTTTCCTGGAGCTCATATAACTTCATAAGTATAATTATGCTAAAGATATAGTTAATGCCAAAGACCTGATAGTGGAAATAGTTTATAAGAATAAAATTCATTACATAATCTAAGGATAAATTTTAAAACATATGTTTATGAAAAAAATTATTTTATTGAGTGATAAATAAAATTTAAAGGTACATGTTATGACTTTTTAGAATTGCCATAAGGGAGGTGACTCTTATAGAAATTATGGGACTGGGGAACTTGTGGAAGTTGCATGATTCTAAATAATTTTTTTTTTTAGTTATTTGGTCACTTACCATTTGTGATGAAGGACAATCAGGAAAGAATAGGGTGCAAGGTTGCTGTCAACCGGATTTGCAGCACATGGACATAGAGAACATACTGTGCTACTAACACACAGACATGCATACAATTGCAGAGGTTGAAATTAGTTCAAAGTGGTTTTGGAACATTGGAAAGGGAGAGGCAGGGAGTTGTGCATTTTATAGAATGAAATATTTATTTCAAAAAGTTATAATTATACAAAAAATTAAGCAAATTACCAAGGTCATTTCTATTTCTCCTTACTCTAAGTGGAACACATCCATTGCGTGTATGTCAGTGAATAATGAACACTTCTGGGGAAACGGAATCTATTAGGTGGAACTTAGTCATTGTTTCCTCTATTTCATTTTGTCTTATTTTTTTCTTTCAACTGTATATTGTCTTCTCTAGAATGTATTTTAGTCAGTGTTTAGCTGACTGGTGTATCTCTGATACTAAATAATCTACCACACCATCAACTAAGTCAATAATTTTATCTACCTGATTAGAGCAAAGGTGTGGTAAGCAAAAGTAAGGAAAGAATTTGTAACACATTGGTCCATTCCCCAGAACTGACCTGCAAGACCTTTCCTATTCCATGAGATGTCTTCACTGGATTCACTCAGCTGAAATAATTTCCAGAAATTATCTATTGGGAGGAACAGAATGGAAGAAAAAAAGAGCAGATTAAGGAAGAAATGTCATTGATCTTGCTTTTCATTTTTTTCTACTGGCTGAACTTTAAAGGTCTTCAGCCGCATTCTCAGGAATACAAAGAGCAGTTTGGAGAAACTCAGTAGTGATTTACCAGTAGAACTGAAACGTATTGGTATGTACTACAGAAATACATCTGTGTTTCCTAACGTTGGATAGGAAGCTATCAAGAGGGATGTGTATTGGCACTTTCTGCAGACACTGCTGGAAGCTGGTAGGATCTCCTTTGTCTTTACCACATACTTTGTGTTACTATGAACCTGCTTTGGAATCTTTTGATCTGTTAATAAATCTAATCCTTAGAAAAGGGACTTGACAAAAAAGAAAATCAGATTTTATTTTATCTTTCTTGATACTGAAGGTGCCCACTGACTCACAATTTATTTCCAGATCTGTCATGCCTCTCTTGCTCAGTAAGACAGAGGATGGGGAAGAAGCCATCAAGCACATAGGGTCTCTGAGAGAGACTGCAGCGCTGCATTAGAAATGCATGAGATAAGGCCCCAACTGTGGATGATGAAAAGAAGGAGCCAGTTGTCTATTTCCCATGCACAGCACTGACAGTTGACAGATATGCCCAGAAAAATATTGTCTGTGAAACCTGGTACTATTTTTAATGCCAAGTGAGCAATCAGGACATTCATAGCAATTCCCGTGTCATTTGTTTTTAGGCAATGGATATGTCGTCATTTTAAAATGGAATTCGGGGTATTTTGGAAAAGAAATCAACACTCAAGCCATACTTTTGAGCAAGTCAAAAGACACCCAAGGGTATGATTGCCTTGTATGCTGCTCTATTTAATAAGGCCAAGGAAAAGCATCACTGGATGGGATTACAATCAACTGCTGCTTTAATGCAGACAATCGAAGAAGGCTCCTTACTGATGGTTGTAAATTCATCATTAAGGATACCACTCAGAGTCATTTGGCATGACATTTTTTATGCACAGAACAGAAAAGTGCAGTATTAGCTCCTGAGTGATTGGATGAGCTGTACATCCATTAATGGGCATATCAGAAAATGTTTCCCAGCTTTGACTTATCTCCTACACAGACTGAGAAGATGCAGATTGTCTTGCTGTTGTTTACTCAAAATTTTGGTGCATTTTTTCACCCTGTCCAAGATCTTGTTTATTTGAGAATCTACTATCATCATGCATTGTAGATTTTACTGCTGACTCTGAGATCATAACAGTCTGCCTGTGTTCACATATTATGAAATCTACAGAATGACAGGCAAAATGAGAGCAAATTAGTTGTACTAATCCTATAACGGATAAACATTTCTCAGTTCACTGCTTTGGGAAACGAGGGAATTGGTAGATCATAAGCCCAGGAAAGCTGGACAATTTTTTGATCGGATGTTTTATCCACCCAAGTTGCCAGTTCAACCTGGCTAAAGTCCATGTGTCATCCACCTGAAAATTGAAAAATAATTCCAACAAGAATTCATTAAAACATAAAAACATTAAAAGTAAAAACTAAAAAAATCTATACTCGTATTTTCATAATAGACTACCTTTTCAATTTAAGATGTTTCATTTCTAAATATAACTAGATTTAATTTTCCAGAAGAAATACATAAAACAAAAAAATGAAAAGGTTCATTTTCCGTTTTGGCCAACACAAAAATCTACATTTTCCTGTTATACAAGTGAAATAAAATATACATTATTCAAATTCCCTGTTCTGTAGTCTTTCTTCCTGTTCATGAATTGTTCATGAACTGGTTATGATCTGTTAATCTATTCTTTATCCACACACTTCATTGATCACATTACATGAACAAATTTCAGCCAAGAACATATTAACTAATTGTTCACTTAGGGTATTTATTTAACCATGATCTATGACCATCATTTATACAAATGGTGTCATATTTTTTCCCCTGCTGGATATATGATTTTTTTTTTCCAGAGAGGAAGTACCAAATACCAAGTCATGTGTGGTGGGTTGACCCTGGCTAGAG
>NW_010340366.1:0-2042 GCF_000700745.2 Antrostomus carolinensis
CATGTTGGCTGGGTCTGATCCCTTGTCCATCAAGTGTAGTATCAAGTGTAGCATGTGTTCATCTCATTTGCAAACTCAATACCAGGCTCATGTTTCACAGTGTTGTTATAAATGGGCAAACATTCTGGCTTCATAGGGTCATTCAGAAACTTTGCATTGGTTCTTTGGCTGTAATTTTGGTTTATGATAGCTTTTGTACAGTTTGGCAAGTTAAATATTACACTTCTGCTCTTGACTTTTAAATCTAATGGCTATTGACACAAAGAGATAATTAAAATAGAAAAATCATCTCTCAGCTACCTACAGAAATGTGTACTTCCACATTCTACTTTGTAATGCTGAGATTTCAACTTGGATGACAACGACATACTACCTAAAAAACATTTTCATGCTTTCTAAAAAGTATCACTAGAACTAGCTTAGAATAGCTGTTATATATTTGGTCTTCATTCACTCCTATATGGATGAAATATTCAAACATAGGTATTTTGTTTAAGTAGATAGGGATGACAGCTTTTTTCCACCGCCCCTCATAACAACTGTTTATATTTCATTGGAAAATCAAGTGATGAAAATACTTGAAAATTTGAAAACAGACATTTTTATATGGAAAAACTGTGACAGCTTTTACCACAGCCTGCTAGTAAAAGTAGTTCACATGCTTGCTGTTATTACCATGCTCCATATGACAGATTCCCTGGCTAGAACACATTTTCCTGTAATGCACTATTGCCTCCTGCTCTTGGGACTTCTGTCTCTAGTGAATCATTGAAGGTTGAGTCTGACTGGGGAATGCAACCAGGAGAAAGTGGTAATAGCAGGAAATCACACTATAACTTCTATGACAGAATCATTGTATGTTTTCAGTGAATTACATGAGATTTCTACGTGCAGTTCTTCAATTTTTTAATTAAAACTTTTCATGTAAGCAGGTCTATTTTTAAGAACAATACATTTAATCAAAACTCAATTTCCCCTAGAAAAATATAGGTTTTGGTTGTTCTGATTTGGTTGTAGATGTAACACTGGAGGAGAAAACATGGCAGAATTGCTTTGAAAGCTGCAGTTCTACAGAGTACTTTTACAGAGGCAGAACAAACATAAACTGTTCCTTTTCACACTTATCTGAATCCCCTTCCCATGGCAACTTATTTCCAACACATTCTGTGTCCTCAGCTGTGGCCTCCCAAATCAGAAAGGGCATGAAATGCCTTCTTTAGCTTCTCCACTGTTCTGAGAGGGAGAGGATCTTGTAGTTGTTTGTGGCCATCATTTTCATGTAATAGGAATTAAAAAAAAAAACCCTGGAAATTATTTTAAAAGGTCTGCAAAAGACATTCCATGTAAAGGTTTCCTTGGTCAAAAAGGAACTGATTAGGAATAGTCTAAACAAAATCAATACATACAAATCCATGGGCCCCATGGGATGTACCCACGAGTGCGGAAGGAGCTGGCAGAATTGATTGCTAAACCGCCATCATCTTTGAAAGGCCCTGGAGAATGAGAGAGGTGCCTGAAGACTGGAGGATAGACACTACCACTCCAGTCTTCAAAAAGGGCAAGAAGGAGGATCAGGGAAACTACAGGCGAGTCAGCATCACCTCCATCCCTGGGAGGTTGATGGAGCAACTTATTCTTGATACCATCTCTAAGCAATTGCAAGAAAAGAAGGTTATCAAGAGTAGTCAACATGGATTCATTAAGGGGAAATCATGCTTGATCAATCTGGTAGCCTTCAACTGGGTAGATGAGGGGAAAGCAGTGGATGTTGTCTACCTTGATTTCAGCAAGGTTTTTGATACTGTCTCCCACAACATCCTGGTAGCAAAGCTTAGAAGGTATGGGATTGATGAGTGGATGTTGAGGTGGATTGAGAACTGGCTGACTGGCAGAGCTCAGAATGTTGTGATCAACAGCGTAAAATCTAGTTGGAGGCCTGTAACTAGCGGTGTTCCCCAGGGGTCAGTACTGGGTCCAGTTTGTTTAACATCTTTATCAGTGACCCAGATGTAGTCCACTCTCAGCAAGTTTGCTGATGATAC
>NW_010340367.1:0-6863 GCF_000700745.2 Antrostomus carolinensis
CACCACCACTCCCAAGTCCTTCTCTTCAGATATCCACAACCGAGGTCCATCATCTATGGCTGTAGTACCAGAGCTCTCCCACCCTGCAGTGAAGGGATGTGAAATCTACACACAAGCTTTAACTAAGCTTTCTCCAAACTCCTAAACATATCTAGCACAACTAAACTTTCTGAATGCAACACCACTCACTTTAGCTCACCCTTTTCTTTCAAATCTTAGCAGAAGGAAGGAGAAGGGGGAGATGTCTTACCTGTATTAAGGGAAATTAGATTCTCCATTGCCTCAGCAGCCTACTGTAGGATATCCTATAATCTCAAGATAGTGAAAGTTCAGTGAAATAAAATACCTTCTTGTGTGTTATAACCTTCCAGGGATTTTCTGGGGACTGAAAAGAAAGCATCACATGCTGCCAGCCACATTGAAATGCTAGATGAACTCTCTTCAGTAAAGGAGTTTTCTAAAGTTCTAGTCAGCATCAACACAGCAAAGTAGAAGTGTTAAATAATCTCTGGTACCCAGTGAAGATGCCTGACTACACAGATACATTGCTGAATGCTGTATTACTACTGAGTCATGAAGGATTTTAAGTTGTGGTCCTCTCCTTTACCTTTTATCTCTCCTTTCCAAAGAACATTTTCCATTTTCTTACTCTCTTTCCAGTGATTATTCCAGTCTGCTCATCAAAGAAGCAGATAAGTGTCATCATCACTGACACAATATATGCTACTGAAACTGGATGCACCTTGCAGCAACATGAGGAGCTGGCAAGGAGAACCAACCACCACGCCAGGCAGCACAGCCTCTCCCATCTCACACAAAGCTTTCTCCTCTCTCTTCAAATCACATTTCCTGTTACATTGTACTGGGATAATGAGCAAATGCACTGACACATCTGTAGATGGGCCACAGACCATGCTGGCTTTCACCAGAGGATATTCTGCACAGGCTACTCCCAAGCACAGAGGAAACAGGCAACAACCAGCACTTCTCTCAACAGACCTACCACTCCTTCCAGGTAGCACTGAGTGTCCACAGCTGATTTTATTAACACTAGAGATGATGACTCAAAGAGAGCTTTTGAAGGAAGACACAACGTTGGGTTAGAAGAAATACGAAGGGGAGAAGCAGGGCACACCATCAATCTGATGATGTTGACAGTGTGGGGCTTTAATTTGCAAATCCTTAGTTTTCCTTCTTTTAATCCTAGTTGTAGGCATTGTGCACTGAAAGTGGCATTTTGAAAGTACAGCTCGTTACTGCAAGAGCAAGAAATAAAAGGCTGCAGTATATGAAAGCAAAGTATAAGAAAAAAGGAGAGGGAGCAAGAAACAAGGTTTTAGGTTAGTTCCTCTGGTTTTGTATCAATGAAAACTAATTGGAAGTAACTTTTGTTTTCATGTAAAGAGAAAAAAAAAACCACACAAACAAAGCAGCATGGATTTGCAACCACACTTTTCCCAGATGTCTCAACAGGCCATACAAAGTCCCAGCTACTTCTTTTCTCACTGTGTCACATCTGAAGCATGCTGCCAAAAAATGCAAGTGAGCCAGCAAAGTCTGCTCTCGCAGCCCAGAGGCCAATAACCGTGTCCTGGGCTGCACCCAGAGCAGCGTGGGCAGCAGGTCGAGGGAGGGGATTCTGCCCCTCTGCTCCGCTCTCCTGACACCCCATCTGCAGTGCTGCCTCCAGTGCTGGGGTCCTCAGCACAGGAAAGACACTGACCTGTTGGATGGGGTCCAGAGGAGGCCACAAAAATGATCAGAGGGCTGGATCACCTCTGCTGTGAGGACAGGCTGAGAGAGTTGGGGTTGTTCAGCCTGGAGAAGAGAAGGCTCCAGGGAGACCTTATTGCACCTTTTAATACTTAAAGGGGGCCTATAAAAAAGATGGGGACAGACTTTTTAGCAGGACCTGTAGTGACAAGGCAAGGGATGATGGTTTTAAACTAAAAGAGGGGAGATTTAGCCCAGATACAAGGAAGAAAATTTTTACACTGAGGGTGGTGAAACCCTGGCCCAGGTTGCCCAGAGAGGTGGTAGAAACCCCATCCCTGGAAACATTCAAGGTCAGGTTGGACGGGGCTCTGAGGAACCTGCTCTGGTTGGAGATGTCCCTGCTCACTGCAGGGGGATTGGACTAGATGACCTTTGAAGGTCTCTTCCAACCTAAACCATTCTATGATTCTACAACAAGATTCACCAGTCCTAGGGACTACTAGGACAGATGAATCTCCAAAAAAAATCTCCAAAAATCTCCAAAAATCTCCAAAACCAGCACTATCATCAGATCCTTTCATTAGCAGAGTCTTAAAACCAAGATGAACACTATAATTTTATTGCAGAAAAGGTCTATGGCTTCCCTTCCTTTGCCTCCACTCTCTTCTCCTTTCTTATGGGGAAGAGCACAGTTGGTGGGAGAAGAGAGCAGTGTTTGTTATTAGATTTACCTCCCTGCTGCTTTTCAGTAAACTAAAACTTCAGTTAATGTCATGTATACTGAACTGAAAATCAGGATTGCTTCAAACCAACGCAGGACATAGCATCTTGTCTTAGGGAGCTGGCTGCACATAGTTCTGTCTTGAGAAAATAAAGCAAGTAGGCTCTCCTACCTGTTGTGTCATGGATTGAAAAAGGATAAAAGAAAAAAGCAGGCCCAGATATACAGCTTTTTGGCACAAAAAACAACATTTGAGTGCAGTGATTCAGTTTAAAAAAAACAGCTCAGTTTTACACAGGTAATTATAGCATCCATGCACTAACATAATCCTATCACATACTGAATCTCTTCTGTATCCCAACATGCTCAGATAGGAGAAGGAAAAAAAAAAAATCAGAGATAGGAAAGACATTTTGTAGCATGCCAGTCAGCAAATCCACAGAAAGGAGATAAAACAACTCCATTAATACAAAGCAAAGAAAGGAGCTATGCTGACATGTTACAAAGTAGATTCCTTCACTCTGGTGATGATCATTGTACCAGCTGAGCACAGAGGCCCTCTCTAGAAAAAGTTAGCACGTAGTCCATCTGCAAGGAAGAGTCACAGGCTATTTAATAAGGTGCCAGACAAGTCTCTCTAAGCCATGGAAAACTAAGCAACACGCATTCTTATGACTCCAGTCAGCACAGGCTAATAATAAGCACACTTGAAAGAAAAGCAAAGGAATTGGTAAGCAAAGAAGAGAGGCAGAGGATGCCCAGATGACAGAAGAAATGCATATGAGATGTTACATAGAAAAGAAATAGGAAGAAGGACTGAAAATGACAGGCAGGTAATGATAAAAAAAGGCAGAAGGACAAGCTAATCACTTGCCACTGGAGCAACCCTCACCCTCCCAAATTCAGCTAAAGCAGAGAAAGCAAAAGGAAAGATAAGGCAATGAAGTATTTTTCTCTTTTACCAGCCGCTAAGATTTTTAAAGGTACAGTCTAGAAAACAGAGAATTAATTGAACTCTAACTATTTTTGTTCTGTGCACTGAAACTAAAGATTACCTCAACTCCAGAGGCTTAAAAAAAAAAAAAATCAGGTTCATTAGTTCCAGGTATTTTTTCCACAGGACTGTCTTCATTCCAATTAAAGTCATTCGATAAAATGAATTACATTTGTAATTTGATTAATGAAGGTACACATTTTGTAAAGCAATCATATAAGAAAAGCCTGGATCCAGACTGATTGCTCTCTAGCTGGTTATGTTATTTCCCTTGAAAATGGGGAAGGTTTTCAAAACCATTTACAATGAACAAGAGTCAGGGCCAGTCAGCACAGTCCCAGAGTCAGTTGGGGTTACTTCTCCATGGATGTTGCTTGAGGTTCCCCTGGTATTACTGAAATTCCAGTCCAGCTTATTTCCTCACCTCCAACTAAGCTGATAGCATGAAGAGCTGTTGTGAAGGCACTGGTGGTCATCCATGGCTTCTACTTATTTCTGCAACACTCGCTATTTTTGGTGACCACATTCACGACTGTATTGACAGCTCATATTTGAATGAAGTTAATCTGACTTTCTAAGATGTTCCTCAGTTCAAAAGCACTGAACGAGCCAATGCTTCATGCTATATTGGTGGGCAGCTTTAGAGGGCATCTCGATTTGCTGCAGAAAAAGGGCAGAGGACAATGAAATGACACAGTTAATTGTGCTTAAGAACTTAGCTCATTTATTGGCCCTGAAGGTCACTGCCAGTCTATAAGAAGGATCTGTTTTCTACCTAATATAGACTAAAACAAAGCAATGTAATGCAGGAGAGAAGCTTTTCTGTACAGTGAGTCGTTGCATCAATTAGCTTAGTTGATAGGAAATACAAAAACATTTGATCATACATCATTCAAGGGGACTTTTTACTTAATAAAAATGCAAAGTATGTTTTTGGAAGGATTTACAGCTCCTTTCTGTTCACTAATCAGCCATTTACTGCCCTTTACAAACCAGAAAGCTCCCTGATGTCCCAAAAGGGCATAACACACTTGAAAGAAGGGAAGATGGTCACTGCTCATTTCCAGCTCTGCTATGTTCCTTATCACTTACTTCCAGCTGCAATCCAACATCTTTACAAGCAAAGCAGAAGGAGTTCTCTCTCTCTCATTTTATGTACATTTTATCCTCTTGAACATAATCATTATCGTAACAAGCAATTGCCAGGACATGGTTCCTCAGTTCCTCCCGGACTGGTGACCTGACAGCTGACTAGTGAGTCTGGAGACCATCCCTGAGTAAACAGCTCGATATTCTTCACCCACCGACTGAATTACAGCTGTGTCATGCCCATGGATGACATGATTCAGAGCAGAACTAAGGAGCCTGAAACGAGCTCAGTTTATAATCTCTTGGTGTTGAAGCTGACACACCGAAGGCAAATACGCACAGGACAATTTAAAAGGTCAAACATGCACTTAATCCTTTCACAGAATCACAGAATGAATCACAGAATCATTTGGGTTGGAAGGGACCTTAAAGATCACCTAGTTCCAACACCCCTGCCATCAGCAGGGACACCTTCCACTAGACCAGGTTGCTCAAAGCCTCATCCAACCTGGCCTTAAAACACTCCCAGGGAAGAGCATCCACAGCTTCTCTGGGCAACCTGGGCCAGTGTCTGACCACCCTCACAGGAAACAATTTCTTCCTCATATCTAATCAAAACCTAATCTCTTCGAGTTTAAAGCCATTATCCCTTGTTCTATCACTCCTTGCCTTTGTAAAAAGTCCCTCTCCAGCTTCCTGTAGCCCCTTCAGCTACTAGAAGGTCACTGTAAGTTCTCCCCAAAGCCTTCTTTCCTCCAGGCTGAACAGCCCCAATTCCATCAACCTGTCAAGATACTTGATAATCCAGGGTATTATCAAGTGGAAACTGGTTCCTTGGATCTGGATAAGTTTTCTTATCCAACACACACCACGTCGAGTCTGTACTGGTTTGCAGAACTCAATTTCAGGTAACAACTGATGCTTCCTTTCTGAAAATTCCCAGAGCTCCGGCTGCGATATCACTGATGGGTAAAGCTGACATTGCTGCTGAAAGGAGTCCCACCATCCCTACCCCAGCCTCTTCTTATCACCCTTGGGCTCCCCTGGCCAAAAAACCCATGTCAACTCCCCAGTCTGATTTACTATAAAGCTGCACAAATGTTTACACTGACAAAAGGGATGAGCGAGGGAACAAATGGCTGAGGGAAGAAATGACTTCTGTCAGAGGCAAAGCTGACTGGAAACATTATCTTACCAGAGTCTAGTCACAGCTAAAATACTCGGGGAAGTTTAGGAATTGCTTTATCACAGAAAGCAGATATTCTTCAGGGTCCTTCTGAAAGCAGCTGCATCAGCAAATCTTTCCTCATATGAGAACTGTTCTGGTTACAAACAGCTACGCTCACACATAACTACACAGACAAACACAGACCTACATGGTAGACCTAACCAGGATGGTTCTAGTACAGCCCACAGCTGAGCTTCTCTGCCTGAGAAGAGGGAATCTGCTTCACAGTTGTCAGTGTATTTAACACAGAAGCCGAGAACTGATGACAGTATAGCTGTCCTTAATTAGAAAACACTGTAAATCCAGTTTCCTGTTTGTATAATGTCCTTACTTAAAACAAACAAAGCCACAAACAAAAATGCAAGAGCCCCAAACCCAGCAACAACAAATAAAACCTGCACCATTTCATATAAATTAAATAATCTCTGGAGTTTGTGACAAGGTGCTGCAGCATCCTCTGACAGAACAGCGACCCAATATAAATCGAGACAAGATTACATGCAGTAGTATGAATTTACTTTCAACCAAAAGCATTCTCAGGAACTGGCTTCTTTTCCACATTATAATCTGTGCTTTTGAGAACAATTATTTTTCATCACAACATGGAAGCCTGAGAATTTCAGAAATTTTCTTTCAAACACACAAATAAACAAACAAGAAGCACCACAAAATTTATGCAAGAGCAAAGCTAGTGTTGGCCTGAAGAACTGTTATCACTGTAACTTCCAAACCCAGAAATAACCATCATAAAGCTTACGAAGTCTCACGTGAAGGAGAACTTTTGCATGAAAGACAAATTGACATCATTTTGGAACTGGTCACTGCCCTGAAAACTACATTTATGCTAAGAAATAAAAGACCTGGTGACTTATTTCATTAAGACAGCATTTCCAAATGACTCCAGCTGGTGCCCCCAGATAGCACAAGCAAGTCACAGCTGCGGGCAAAGTTACTGATTGCAGAAAGAGGCAAAGCTGGAGCTGAACTGGCAGCCTGCAACATGGAACCACAGAACCAGGGAATCGTTCAGTTTGGAAGTGACCTCCGGAGGATAACGGTTCAGCCCCCTCCTTAAAGTACAATTAATCAAAGTAGAAGCCAGCTCTGTGTGTATA
>NW_010340368.1:0-4297 GCF_000700745.2 Antrostomus carolinensis
CCCCTTTCCCCTTTCCCCTTTCCTTGGAGGGGTTTCTGCTGCTCTGCAGGTAAGCCAGGGAGGGAAGAGTGCACCACAGACCTTTTCTCATTGTGAGGAAGCACATGTCTTCATGGAAAGAAGCATGAGAGAAGACAGCAGTATGTTTCCCTTCTCTCTTCTCTGTGCCTCCAAGCTACAGCACAACGAGCTGTCTCAAGGATGTGAGACAAAGTAAGGGAACGGCATGTTGAGATTAGGAGCATCCATTGGAGATGAAGTTTCTTGTTTCCTTTGCACATCAGAGGATTCAGCAGAATCTAGTCAGGGCTGCCCAACCCAAGCTGGTTGCTTCTGAAACAAGAAATGAGCATAGTGCTTATACTGGTGTTTGTAAGCTCACTCGTAATTCCACTGTGCTGTGTCTGTTGCTCTGGCTCTTCACAGTGTCTGTCTGTCCTGGCTGCCATGCTGCTACGTGCTGGTTAAGGGGGAAATTGCTATTGATCTCTTGAAACTGGGATATACTGCCTGTTCTCTGGCTCCTGCACTTAACTCCCCGCTTCCTTTCTGTATTTCCCAGGAAAGTCGGGATGGTCGTGTGGACAGCTGGAGAAATTTCCAGGCAAATACAAAGGGGAAGAAAGAAAAGAAAAACAGGACCTTCCTGAGACCTCCCAAAGTAAAAATGGAGCAGCGTGAATGATCCTGGCAGCACTGCCCCAGCGCAGCTCCTCAGTCCCCTCCCTGCTTTAAGGACTCATTGGCACCTAGAGTAAGAATTGCTTTTTAGTAGACTGTTTGTTTCCAGTACAATTAATTATTGGTCAAAGTATTTTTTGTACTCTTGTCTATTTGAACGAGGGCCATAGTATGAACTTGGCCAGGAACCCGCTACATGTAGAACACTTGGCTTAGGAGGGTCCCCGTCATTATTGCTGTCCTGTTTGTCTGCTGCCCTGTAACTCAATGTTTTGTACTTCACAGAGGTTGTGCTGTTTCACCACTTCCATTTCTAGTTTGAGAGCTGAACAAAATATTGGAAATGCATCTGTACCTTTCCAGGCACCATCTTTCTCAGCAAGTTCAGCTTTGGAAAGGTCCAAACTGGCTCTGGGAATCTGCTTCCAGCATTGTGCAGTGCAGCTGGCCTGCAGGTAAAGTCCTGCAGCTCCTCACTGAACTGAGTGGTGCTTGGAAGGACCCTTCCCCCAAGATCTGATCTCCAAACTAAAATCCCAGCTCTCAGGCTTAGACTTCTGTTAATCTCAGACCAGCTGGTCACTTCCTGTAAAGGAAAAATAACTTCTCTTGATTAATAGTTAAGTTGCAATGGT
The DNA here is from genome assembly GCF_000700745.2 of Antrostomus carolinensis. NCBI lineage: Eukaryota > Metazoa > Chordata > Aves > Caprimulgiformes > Caprimulgidae > Antrostomus > Antrostomus carolinensis. Next base: position 1,317 of record NW_010340368.1, read on the forward strand.
CTGTATGTAAAATAAATTTTTACCCAAGTTACTGGGTTTTTTCCTTGAAATTATTCAAAAATACAATTGCAAGGGTCTGAATTGAGTGCTGGCCACTGAAATGTGGCCGCTCTTCAGCATGAACTGCTTCCCTGGTAGGGGTCTGCTGTCGTCCCAAAGTATGTTGTGATTTGAATTTTAAAGTGACAGTCCTGCAGAGTGGCACCCAGGAGGACAGGGAGAGGGTATCTCTGCCCTGGATCCTGCCTGGATGGGTACAGGTGTGCTGGGGTCCCTGCTGAAAACTGAGCTTGTTGCTGTGGCTTTGGGGAGCATGGATGGGTTGGGAGGACTTGGGCACCTGTTAGGAGTGTAACTCCTCAGAGCTATGGGATGAGCTCAAACCCAGGAGTTTTGATTTTTAAAATCTTACTTTGTGTGCACTGTAAGTTTTTAAGAGCTCATCAGCTGTTTAAAGGCATTCAAAGTGCAGTGTGCTACAGATTCACACATGCCTGGCAGACTCGTCTGGAGACCTTTCCACAAACTCTTCCCATCTGTCCTCAACGCCCTCCCTATACTTGGGTCCTGTGGGTAGCTGCCTCCATGAAGACGAGGCTTTTCTTCCTCCTCTCTGCCATTAGCCAGCTCCTTTCACTTGGACTTGCTGTCTTATCTGCCCTCGCCTTCACATGAGTGCAATCCTTTGTGCTGCTCTTTGTGTCTTGGGCATTAGTGAGGTCTCTCTTCAGACAGATTGGTTCTGCTGCCCCTGAAGAGATGCCTCCATCTTCTGGTGTCGCTTTAAGTTTTGATTAATTGCCTTCTATTTCTGCCTGCTTGGGAGGAGCGACATGATCAAATTGTGTTACCAAATAGATTTCTGCAGGAAAAGCAGCTCCCAAGGAAGGTAGTGCCTTCTGACAGGATTTAAAAGAATCTGCTGAAAGGTGGCTGGTGCTCTCCACTTGCCTTCATTTCTTCTTTTCCTCTCATGCACTGACTGGTCTGTAAAGTGAAACATCCCTTCCTAATAAAACTGAGATATTTTGGTGTTTTAGACATTAATTAGCTCTTAGAACAGTAGAGTACAGTTCCTGTTTTCTGTGTAAACACAGGAATACAGTTTCTTTACCTTAGTTGTCCTACTAGGTATAACCTGCTAGATAGATAGCTTGAGATTAATCTCAAGAGGCAAAATATAGCTTAAGAAATAACACGTCAGTGCTGTCTGGGTGGCACACAAGAGCCAAACAATAACTAGCAGCAGACTAAGGTGGGCTGGCAGGTCTGGGAGACACTGAACTGTGCAGCATCGCTCTGTTCAGGAGCTGAAATTCTTCAATGGCAGAGCCTGATCCTCCATTAACTGGGAATGTGTTGGTAGAACACAACTTCCTTGTCAAGGCAACACTGGCCACATCTGTTCTGGGGAAGATGTCAGTTTACTTTCGCAGTGCTGTCTCTCAGATGCGATCCCGTCTGCTTCCTGAGCGTAAGAAACGAGCAGCACTGGGCAGTAGCTCAGATGATTAGAGTATTTCTAAGTGCGGTCTTGCCCAGAGGACATGCTGTTCCTCTAACTTGTCTGCCTCTTGTTCCCCTGTCAGAGTATTTCTGGTTTAGAGATCTGTCCCAGTCACTCTTGTCCCAGAGTCCTTCCTTTTGATATCGACATAACGGTCTTTCTAGTAGCACGTCCTTCTAGATGTTGTCATGTCTTTGCTGACCGATGGTACTCACCTTTCAGAACTTTTGTTTGGATTTTTTTCAAGGAGCTCAGGATGAGTCCTGTGAGAACTTCAAATGCTTATAAGACCCATGTTATGCTTCTGCTTCCCAGAGACATGTATATTTGTGAGAATTTAACCAGTGGAGTGGCTTACCACTGCGTCTCAAGGAGTGCAGCCCGTGGCCAAAGTCACCGAAGTACTGGTCCCATGGGCTTCTGCACTTAGAGTCATTTTTTCTGCTGGGTACAACTTGGTTGGGGCAGCAGAATGCATAGCCGATAACAACGCTGTTTCATTGGCAGTGTAGCTGTTCCCGTTTCCTTTTCTTCCTGTCCTGCCTGTGATGCGCTTCTGTGTCTGCATATGCAGTGTTTCTCCTGTCTTATCTCCTCAGCCAAGTCCCATGAAGCTTCTCATCTGCCAGGCAGGCTTTAGCAGCAGCAAAATACCTGGCCTTTTGGCTAGATATTTCTCTGCTCCACTGGAGGGAATGTGGGAGTTTAATTTTGATCCTTCTATACAGGCTTTGTAAAAGCAAACTGGTTTGAATTGCCTGGGTGGAAATAAGTGAATGCACAACGTGGACTTTCACAGACATAGGCTGGGCTGTGGCCTGGCCTCTGCGACGCATGCCAAGGCAGTGGGATGGATGGAATGAAACGTTTCATTTCAAGAGGTAGAGATGTTGTAGAGGGAGAGATCTCTTGACCTCCTTCTTCCTTGGAGCTCTTTTTTGGACCATGGTCCCCCATAGACTGAAATATTTGTCCTCGATGTGCAGGATAAGAAAATACATTGGTGGGAATAAGAAGGAATTTTTTTTTTTTTCTTTCAGAGGAGAAAAGGTACCAGATAGCTACAGAAGCACTTCAGCAGGGTCTTGGCTTTGGTTTTCTGTGGAAATAACTTCTCCTCTGTGTCCAGTTCCCACAGAATGTACATGAGGGTCCACCAGAGTCTGGCTCAGCTTCTTGCTGCTTTCTGGGAGTCCAGAGATCACTCCTGAAGTTCTTGGTTCCCTTCTGAGGCAGGGAGGTTGCCTTCCCTTTCATATGCAGTTTGCAAGGGTGATTCTACCCCTCTACTCTGCTCTGGTGAGACCCCACCTGCAGTGCTGCATCCAGCTCTGGAGCCCTCAGCACAGGAGAGACATGGACCTGCTGGAGTGGGTCCAGAGAAGGCCACAAAAATGACCAGAGGGCTGGAACACCTCTCCTATGAAGAGAGGGTGAGAGTGCTGGGGCTGTTGAGCCTGGAGAAGAGAAGGTT
>NW_010340369.1:0-3119 GCF_000700745.2 Antrostomus carolinensis
GGCTGGGTCCTAAAGCCCACCCGGCGCGTCCCCTCCTGGCAGGAATCAGCCTCAGCGCGTTCACCCCCGCACCGAGCCACGCTCCACCGCCTTGTCCCCTCCGTCCCCCTCCTGCAGGCCCCAAACCTCCACCCTTTGCCACTATTTTGGGTGGACATCAAAGTGTCCTGGGTGAGGGAACATGTCCCATGCACGCTGACCCTGTCGGTTTGCTCTCCTTTTAAACCAAGCTTGGCAATCAGCTTAATTATTGCTTTAAAAGCACCTTTTTAAGAGAGAGGGGGGGGAAAAAAAACCCAACCAAAACCAGTTCAAGAGCATTAAAAAGCCCAAAAGACACTGAAAGCAGGATTCTCTTGGTTTCAAAAGAAAAGTCTGAGACAATCATAGAATCATAGAATGGTTTGGGTTGGAAGGGACCTTAAAGCTCATCCAGTCCCAACCCCCCTGCCAGCAGCAGGGACACCTTCCACTAGACCAGGTTGCTCAAAGCCTCATCCAGCCTGGCCTTCAACACTTCCAGGGAGGGGGCATCCACAACTTCCTTGGGCAACCTGTTCCAGTGTCTCACCACCCTCACACCAAAGAATTTCTTCCTAATATCTAATCTAAACCTCCCCTCTTTCAGCTTAAACCCATTTCCCCTTGTTGTATCATTATCTGCCCTTATGAAAAGTCCTTCCCCAGCTTTACCCAGAGCATCTCCCAGGCCACCTGCAGCAAGAGATGTCACCTTCTAATAGCTGCTCTAATAAAAGATCCTGTTACCATCACACCCTGACTGGGTCCACAGGCCATCACAGGTCCCTCACAGCTCCCCACCAATTACTCTAAGTGACAAATGTCAAAGTAACTGAATAAACAGCTCTTCTGCTTTTTAAGCCTTCAAAGCACTAGTTCATTTCCACAATCGCCATGTTTCTAAGCGCTGCAATCACATCCTTCATCTGCTAAAAGTCACCCAACGTGAAAGCGAAGTTCTGGATCCAACCTGCAGGAGTGAACTCGAGCCTAATGAGTTTTAAAGTTCAGCATTTCCTTCCCTTTCATTTAGGAGTCTAATGAGATTGAGTCTAATGAGAGTCTAATAATCTTAATGAGAAAGGGTTTTTGTTGTAAGAAGTGGAACTGCTGACCTGTGACATTCACTTACTTGATATAAGACACTTGATGACATTTTTTTTTCAGCTTTAGCATTTTGGTTTGTCGAGTCAACTTGAACACACAGATCACAATCAGAATACATTCTTGCTAAAATGCTCACCAGTGACACTAAATAGAAACAACTTTGAAGGGGAAAAGTCCCCAAACAAGCCAAAAACACCACACACCAGATTTTCATAGGTTTTAGAGCGAAGGAGGACTGCTGTGATCATCCAACCTAGCCCAGGAATTCTACCCAAAGTTCATAAACTGTGTTTAAATCCAATCATACTTTTAAAAATGACATCCAGGCTTCGGCCGCTCTTTCCCAGCTTCTGCTTCCATTCCACCTGTGGGATGATATTTTTATAGTGTCTTTTCCACAAAAGGGACAGCTAAGGGGTTTTGTTTTTTTTAAGAAGCACATCCCTTCTTCCCTGGCACAGAAGTGGCCACCCTGCTGCTGGGAAACCCACCTCAAGCAGATGTGTTTAGCAGCTGCTTTTCAATCTGGCAAACATCTAGCAGCAAGTGCACTGTTTTTTAAGTGGTTTTGCTCACAAGCAACACAGCAGTAATGTCAAAGAGGTTATATCAACTGGATTAAGTCACACAAAGAAGAAAACTAGATTGGAGAGAGAAATTTCTCAAAAGGGTGGGCAAGTACAGGAATTAAATCCCACACACCAGGAAGAATTTAGGACTTAGCCAAAACATGACAACAATATCTGTGATATCATTAATTTACTTTTTCTTTTTTAACTGTCTAGGTGGGATAATAAAAAGATCTCACAATGTCACACTAGATATACATGCAAATCTGTAAAGGAATGCTCAGATCAACAGATCTGGCCTCTCTAGAGTAAGAAGCTGTGGACAAAGCCAATAATCCAACTCTGAAGCTGGCCTGCTTCGAGTTGAAGGTTGGACTAGATGGCTTCCATAGATTCCACCTTGAAGTTCCCATCTTAAAACCAAACTGATGCTGTTAATGTTTAGACTTCAGGTTTTTTAGTCCCTCCTGTCTTATTGCTCTGATGCTAGAGAAGTGTTTCTAGCTTTCCTGCCCATTCTGTCCCATTTTCATGTCCAGCTTATAGCCATTTTCTTTCATGTCAAGATTATCCTTTTACTTCATTAATCCTTTCCTCTTCCCTGGTATTTTCTCTCCAAATACATCAAGATGATAATCATATCTCCTTTCAGGCTCCACTGTAATAGATGACTTAGCCACTCTCTCTTCATAATACAAGCTTTGTGTTTCTGGTATCTTCCTGCTAGCCTTTTTGCCCCTGTTCCAACTTGAATTCCTCTCTCTTGTTTGACAGCATTATTATTGCTCTTGGACCAACTTTTCTACTTGCTTTTTCACAGCACGTCCCTATCCTTTATCAATTACTAAATCCCAGCTTCCTTCCCTCACTAATTTCCAAGAAGTAAAAAAAACCTCTTAGCATCCTTCACAAATTTCTCCTCACCCCTAAATTCACAGCCTTGCACTTTCTGCTGCTACATTTCACCTCATCTCTTATTTCTCACTCTTCAAAGTCATCAGTTCTCTAAGATATTCTAGTTGCCTTGGATTATTGAAGCCTCTTACTTTTGTTCATCACCAAATTTAATTATCATGCTTGCTTTTTTGTGCCAAGGTCATTATAAAAAGGCTTTAGCGAGATTACTCTTGGGAACAGAACTGGAGAAATTCAGTATTAATTCCCCACTGCACCAGCCCTGATGTCAAAACACTCCATCGTCACCTTACCATTTGGTATTTTTGTCTCTCTTCCAGTTCTTACATGTTTGCACATAAAATTCTCAGTTGAAGTTCTGTTAAATGAGACTGATTGCATGTCCTTCGTGTAGAAAGTTGGTTTACTTAAGTCCAAAAGACATTAGACTAGCTAGTTGCAGCTTGTGACAGCGAGCCAGGAGTTCCAAGCAGATGGTAGGAGACAGCCACCCTGGTAAAACTCACT
>NW_010340369.1:3139-23432 GCF_000700745.2 Antrostomus carolinensis
GATTTCACTGAAGCTTTTTCCCTCCTGCATTGTCAAATTGAAAACAGAATGATTTATTCTTAACAGTTCATCACTTCACTCACCTATCAAGCCTAATGTCTACATTGGCAATTTTTATCTGCCCATTTGTGGTTCTATTCTCACTTTACAGACATTATCACAACATTATCTATACACAAGTGCCAATAACCCTGTTTTTCAGAAGACTGCAGACCCTCCTTGCTTTTTTTTTTTTTTAACCCCCCCCAGACAAGCTGGTACATCCTTCCTGAACTAGAATCAAAGTTTCTACCAAAATAGGTGTCTTGATTTTATACAACCTGAGAAAAAAAAATATTAGTAATTCCTTTTTCACCTCTACTCCCTACTTAATGCTATACTAGTTTTGTGCATAAGAATTGGGTTATTTGTTTTACCAATAACACTACGGTACAAACTGATATTCTGTAGTTTTCCACCCAGATCACCCACATCCTTTCAAAGCTGCAGCTTTCCAGAAGAGAAGCTTTATTCCTGTAAACAGCAACTACAAAACATACTTAATTCTTCAACTTCAAGCTATGCAGAGTATTTGAGGCCATTTAAGAGAAAGTCACTAGTAGAGATATTCACCAAGACACTCCAGCAGCTACTATGTTTATAATTCATCCATTTGTTTTAAAGGAACTTCATAGAGACCTAATTGTTTAATGCTGTCATGCAGGATGAAGTAAGAAAAGGAAATGTAATCCCTATTTTAGGGATTAACGGGCATTGCACAGAGAGCCAGTGACTTGTTAAAAGTTACACAGGAAGTCTGGAGTAGACCTTCGGGATTTAATTCCTGGCATCTCTTCCCAGTCTCTTAATCACTATGCCATCGTCTTATTTTCTATTTTGGTAGTATTTCCACTTTCTGAAGCATACCTGTCTGACTCAAAGAGCCTCTTCTCCTTGCTATCAGATGTACTATTTCTTCTTTCCTTCCTGTTTCCCTTCTTGTTTAGGTAGACACATCCTTCCTGGGGAACTAAGCAGTCTCCAGGCTGAACCTTATCCCATGCCAAAACTTCCTTATTCTACATCTCAGACTGCACAGCCAGAGACACTAAACAGGAGCAGTGAGAAGAAATAAAAATTGAAGGTGTGGAGGAGGAGAAACCCTGTAAATCTTCAAAGGATGCATGAAAGTGTTCTGAATTCTTTTCTGCAGATAGGAGAGAAGAGTAACATCACCAACTCCAGGCAGTTCTGATTCTGCTCATACTTTCTTGTTGTGTTCTCGGCTTTGAAAACAAAGTTAATGAAAAACTAACATCACTACCCAACTTCAGGACAGTGTGGCAGAATATATCTTGGCCAAACCTTACCTCCACTCCAGCAGAATATATCAGCCACGTGAAACTCTTTAAAAGCATGCCTGGAGCACTCTTTTCCCAGCCCCTGAAGAGCAGCTTGTACCTGTCCTGTTCTGCTGCTCAGCCCCTGCCTGGCCTCCTGCTGACAGCACTCCAGTAGAGGGGGCTCTGAAGCTGTCTGCTTGAAAATAGGAGCCATTCTGCTTGTGGAGTGGACAAAACTAAAGAGAAGGAAGAGGAGGAAGGATGTTAAAAATATTACATGCTTTAAGATCATTACTTGGTTCTGAGCTGGCAGTCTGAACTGTTTATAAAGCAGTACTAATGAAAATAAAGCAGTACTAATGAAAAAGCACAAAATTAAATGTTTGTTACAGTGTCAGGGCTTCAAATAATCTGAGAGATCACTTTCTCTATACCTATGGGTAGTATATTCTGTTACCGTGGTGGATTTTTCATTTTCAAGCCACTTCCTGCTCAGTGATTACTTATGTGCTTTTCACAACTCATATCAGAGAAGTGACTTTCCCAGGGTCACAGAGCAAGCAAGTCAGCACTGACAGATGTTAGCTGTTCCTTAATATTTACAAGAAGCAGAGAACCACTCCTCATCCCTTTTTCTACCCATATTCCTCCCCAGGACTTTATGGCACTTGTTTTGCCACACTCACAGGCAATCAATTTCTCATATCATCGATCAGTTCCTGACTTTTTGCACTAGCAGCTCCAATTTGCAGAAGTTGCTTTCTTCCCAGCAGACTGGAAGCTGAGAAAGTTTCTTTGGAGAATTCTGAAGCACAGATGCAAGTTAAAAAAAAAAAAAATCTAGGAGGATGTAAATACATTTCTAGGGTAAAAGACAAACAAGTCTTAGAAGGAAAGCATCTTTTCCAAATACGGATTACTAGAACAAAGTCCATATATAGCTTAAAAAACACTGTAGCATCTTTACAGGCAACTCTTTCCACTGTGGTCATGAAGCTTAAGAAGCTTTTATTTCAAAGCCAGTACACAAAGAATTAGAGAGGAATCCAATGTTGTCAGACAACAGTTTAGTTCTAATCTAAATACTGAAGTCATCAGTCCTGCTTACCAAGGTCTAAGGTAAAAACAACATTTCTAAGTTCTGCCACCCTATTCCCCTCTAGGTTCTGGTTCCAGCAACGATGGCACCCATGACTGAGCCTTTAAAGACAGCACCCTTTAACAGAGATCAACCATACAAAGGAGAGATTTAGAAGCTAAATAAGCACCTAATCGCTTTGTCTTCAATTTTTCTGTATTCAAAAAGCCTTAGAGACCAATTATTTGAATTGAAAAAAAATAATAAATTCCCTCTTCCCTTCATCTTAAAAATCAAAACCACACAGGCAGATAATTGCCTTTTGTTGTGCAGGGAACAAACACTGCAAAGAAGTTGGGAAATGAGCACTAACAACACCAGTACATGGGGACCATGCAGTAGGTTTGTTTCAAGAATGTAAATGCAGGTGTAGTTCAAATATTAATCAAATTGTGACTGGGTTTCCAACAGTATAATTTTTAAATTAACCTGCAACTTAGGCTAGAATTACCAAGTTTGTTTGGGTATCAGCAGGATGAGAGATCAATACACTTCACCAGTTTTGTAGAGACAAGATAAAGGAATCACCCTGCTTTTTCCAGTCATAAACTCCACACAGAACACATGAAGCCTATTTGAAGTAGTTCCCTGCTTGCTCCCCCTCCAGGTATCAGTTAACTCACCACACAGTGAACTGCAGTCAATCTACAAATGTTCCATTTTTATTACAAAGTATGAAAGGCAGAAAATACTGTACCTAATACACAGGAGGCTGAAACTTAGAAAGAAGGTTAAAAAATCTGAATAAAACTACATAGGATGCAGGAAATAGCATAAAAGGATGCAACATTCCACTTTCAAGCGATTTCAGAAAATTGCCTTAAAATTTACAGAGTTTCAACAATATGGTTCCATGACTCAGGTGTTAAAATCCATTGTAACAAAACCTTTTATATTTTCTCCATAAAAATAAAGGAATATAGGGACACTGCAGTTATCCATGTCAACAACATACGTCTGTTGAACAGCAGGATACTAGGATTCCTCTAGGACAGTATAGTAGCGAAATTGCAAATCTCCATATGGAAGGTGGAGAAAAGAAGGACAGAAGTAAAACTACTATTGCTTTAACATATTTTAGTGAGAACAAGAAGTCAGGAATCTCATATGGATGTTTGTACAATCATGCTACAAAGATTACACCTTCAGGAAATTACCACAACAGGACTGTGAACAGGAAGAGCAGAAGGGAAAACACACAGAAAAGTAAACATCTACTTGACTACTGGTAACAAAAATGCTTCGGCGCAACAGATTTAAATTACATTTTACACTGCTAGCAACCCAAGGTTTGTTTTTTTTTTTTTTAAAAACCTGGTAAATTTGATTTATAAAATTTACATTTTAAAAGGAACCTTTTTTTTAAAAAAAAAAGGTTCCTTTTAAATAGTAGATTTTATAATTCATATTTACCAGGTTGTCAAAAAAAAAAAAAAAAAAGCAAAAAAAAAAAAGCAATGCATCGCTTCTCAGCTGTACTAGGACTCTCTCCTTCACTGGCTCTTGCATTTCTGCCTTTGTTCAGATTCGACAGACCAATCCTCACCTCTAACTGAGACTTGAGAGTCGCACGTCTTGCAAACAGGAAAACAAACTCCAAGGGATGAGAGCTGGGACACAGGCTTACAGCAACTCAGGGCCACACTATTTTTTTTTTTTTTCCCAAGAAATAGCTTATTTCTTTATTTTGTTAGATTTTCTGAAAAGAAATAAACTTGATGGAAGCCACATAGAATTTTTTTTAATTTATTTTTATGATTATGGAAATTCTGGCTTGATGCTGAGCATCAGAGGCTGCATCAAAGGCCACTGAGATACTTGGCAGGCAAAGTTATTATCCGAAATCAGGCAGTAGCATGCAAGTCTCACAAGTGCCTTTGACTCTGGAGTCTGCCATGAATCACCAGATGAGCACTCAGTGATTGGTATTTAGTTACATTTTTAATGACTGGTTTTTAGTGCTGGTGAAGTGCTGATGGAAAGTTCTGGACATCTCTTATTTAAAAAAAAAAAATTAAAAAAAAAGGAGTCAGGGTCATGCTAAACTCCTCTCAAGATCCTTGAGAATGAGACATTTCTGACTCTTCTTGGGTAAGCAGGGGGAAATAAAGCCCCATCTCTAGGTAAGCATGAGAAAGTGCTCTTTAAGGGCCACATACAACTAGTTCCCTGGATTCTATTCAAAGATCAAGAGAAACTAGGACATAGTTGACAGTACGTTGCCCATTGCAGGACTGATTTTGGACACTTCCTTTTAATATTCGCTGCACAATAAATACAGGCCTGCTCTGGAATACTGGTCTGACAGCAGAAAGCAGGACATGGGTATCAGAGAGAACTTGTGTTAACCAGCAGGATAACACAATGTGGATCTGAGGTGGTAGAACCGTTTTACTAAGTGGCAGTGGGAAGACTAAACCCTTCAGTACTTGGATGGAACCGTAACTGTGCAATTTATTGAGCCAGAAGCTTACCATTGCTGCCATTCATCCTTTCCAGTGTGTCCTGAAAGAATTAAAACACCACTAACATAAGGAACTGACAAGTTCAAGAATTTAGGTTGTGTGAATTTACAGACAGCAGCTGCATTTTTTTCTCTCACAAAAATAAGTTACCCAAAGAATCCAGCTACATCTTTATACAGCTGACTTGCCACTATTGCCATCATGTTCAGATGGTAGAAAAGAGGATTTCCAAACACTGTCAAGTTCCTAAGCAAAGTAAAAAGGTGACAAGCAGCACTACATCACTTGGGTTGGCCTTGCAAGGTTGTGTCAGTCTTGGAATACAGAGCTTCAGTTCAGCATTAACAGTATTGTCAAGTGCTCTCCTCTTTGGTGTTCAGTAGGAACAGATGAGGGTGCACTAAATACTGACAACTGCAGCCAGTTTAGGGTTTCATTGTATTTAACATTTTATACAAAACACAGACAAATGCCTACCATAAAAGGGCTGAGGAAAAGATGAATCTCCTCCTATCTTACCAAAAATATACTTGTTAAAGTGCCATCTGCAAGAGAACAAAACAGACACACTCAGCTTTCTGCATTTACATTTAAAACAAGCACGAGAACAACCGTGAATTCCAATGTACCCCTCACCTCGTCTCTGGCAGGCATTGATCTACAGTTGAGACTGATGCAGCTTTCTCACCGCAACACCAGGCAAAAATAGATCTTTTTACTATTATCCAGAACATTCAGGAGAGTAATTACAGCTTAGTTTTGAAAGGATCATTAACTTTGACTTATGAGAGGCAATGCCTCCCCTGTTAAGTACATTTCAAGGTTCCATAAGGAACAACCTGTATTATCAGTCTCCTTTCATATAATTCTTTGAAACCACTGTGTTTTCTTTCTAAATAGATTGTCAAAGCACTCAAATCCTTGCCTTTTAAATCCCTACACACAGAAATACAAGTCCCATAGTTGCAGCCTACCATAGCTCATTTCATTTAGACAATTAACTAAGTTGGCATACTACATGCTAATTTGACATCCAACTTGTTTTCCATAGGTTTTCACCTCACTAATGAGTTTTACATGATCAAGGTCTCCTGACTGAGAGCCAACGTACTAGCAACAGGTTGTCCACATAATAGTAGGAATTTATGGAAAGCTTGGTTTAAACAGAACATAACAACCAAACAACAGCCTACTGTCTTGAATTAATTGACTGGAGAAGTGATACAAAACTACTGAAGTAGTGAGAGAAAAATATTCCTGTCCCAAAAATCAGTCTTGCCTGTGCCAACAATAGCATGTGATTTTCTGTTTCGCTAACCTCACTGATGCTCAGACTTTTCCCCTTAATGCTACTTTATACTCCAGGGATCTGAGGTATTTGAAAGCAGTTGCTCTGCTTGTGCAATAAGCACTAAATAATTGAGATCAAGGTATTTATTTCTAAAAACTTTGGAAAAAATAATGCTTATGGGTGCTTTACACCCAACATAATTGACTGTTAAGCTGGTGAAATACAATAAACTGTATCTTTTGATTTACAGGCTGCAGTGCCAAGTCTCAGGGTTTTATTTTATCTTGCAAATAAACCTGAACCAGCAAGTAGAGTTAGCTCCCTGCCACTGTGTCAGCAGGTGCTGGCAAAAGGGCACCAAAGTCTCTCACTTCCTTCTCTATATGGAAGTGCCATTTGCACTGTGGAACATCTCACCCATGAGGATTCTCATGTCTTTTCAGTCATTAACCTTTCAAGTGACTTCTTTGAAAAGAAGCTATTTTGAGTAGCATTTCCCTGTTCCAAAACAGCCTCTAGTGATTTCAAATGTAATTTCATATGAAGAATGACAATGGATTATGCCCAAAGCAATATGCTGTGGATCCAGAAGGTACCCCAAATGGCTAAACAAACAGGATATAAGCTTTATTTAGAATCCACTGGAGCCTACAAGATTCCTTCCCTTGTCTTTGACGAGTTTGGAATAAGTACTTAATTCCACAAATGAACTTCAAGCAGTTTTACAGATGGAAGAACTGACACCAGATCCTCTTCAGGTTCATAACAGGATTGCTTTTCATCGGTAGTAAAAGCTACCTCGTTATTCCAACTATTATCCCCTTTATACAGGTTCTCCTCTCATCATCTTAGTGTAACAGATTGTATTCCTCTAGGAATAAACTGCATTTTCCATTTAGTATAGCCTATGGAGTCTGTTAGGGACTTCACTTTCAATTAAATTAGCTTACAGCTTTTTAAAGCACAATTCTACAGTTGCAAAAGATGCATTTTTAAGCTAAGCAACAAATGCCTTCATCTTTTACTCATGCCATCTATACAAGAACAAGAATTTGAAGCATAAAGGGGACTACAGGAAGTACTAAATATTACAGGTAGTTCCCTCTTCGTAACACAGCATATTATGCCTACTGTTTGTAATTAAACCATAAAAGACAGGCCTGTGTGCATATTCAGATACTCACATAAAAAGCTGTGAATGTTTCTGCTAAGAAAATCCTAATTTTCACTTCATTCTGCATAACTATTTTCCAGTTTAAGATGAAGTGCTATTGTAAAAACCAATAACCTCATTGTCTGGCTAACAGTGTTCTGACATCGAGATCAAATCTGTCTGTGGAACACATTGCTCTCAGCACTGCTGCTAATAAGAAAAAAACCTGACCTTCAAGTCAAATCAAGCTTTCTGTCAAAACTCCCACAACTGAACACAGAATGGCATCGACAAAACACAAGCTTGAACTGTGTGAGTCTCTTGGCTCTCTGATATTTAAAGGGCTGATGGAATAAAGCTGTCCCTAATGAATTCCTATCAAATTCACAAGGCAGTGCTTTTCTGAGCTCCCTGTTGAGAAGCAGCCTGTAGAAGAATATTTTTGTATGTCCAGAATGACAAAACTTTTCAAATCCTGTTCTGTATTTGACAGCACTTTCAGTGTCAGCTTCACTGTTTCACAGCAATCGCTTTCCCCAACTTGCCTTTCCTGCATAAACTGACAAGATTCAGGTTTGCCAGTGCTCTACTATTTATAATGCTGCCTCCAGTTGCAGGTGAATACTCATTAGGTGGAAAGACAATTTTGATAGTTTCTGACATTTACATCAAAAGTCAGCTGGTATATCCTCACAGACCAGCTTTGGTTGTCATGTCTTTATCGGGAGAGAACTGCAAAGCGTTCATCCGAGTAGCTTTGTTATCAACGAAGATTTTTATCTTGCCTAATCCACTCAGCTTTGAAGGAAAAGTATTACTGTAGAGCAACCCACTATTCAAAACACAAACAGAAGCCCTTGGGCACATCCCCAAAGGATATGAGGATGACAAGTGACAAACCTTAGCCTCCCTGGCACCGTTTCTTTCCTTTTAAACCCATCATTGTGCATCACATAAGGGAATAATTTCTTTCAGACAAATGGCGTTCATTTGGATAGTGGACCAGCTTTCCCAACTCATCTCGCTCATTCAACAAGACCTGACAGTACAAAGCAAGTACACTTTGGAAGAAAAAATTGCTTTGCCCTCCTTTCAAGAACTCCCAGGAACACAGGCCAAATGCAAAGAAGCTCCAAGGTACAGGCTAACCACAAAATCTTGCTCATGTTATTTGCCAATCAAGCAAGCTACAAAGTGTGAAACCATTTTATTTTACTTTAGATTGTAAGTCTTCCGAGGGGAAATCATTTGATCGAAAGTGTCAATCCCAAATCCATTACAAATCACATTTTTTCAGGAATTGTCTACCTCCTGGGAGCTTAAGCCATGCACGTATCTTCTTTCTGAAACCTCTTACCGTTCTGTTACCTATCACAACTACAGGATACACACAAGTTCAGTTGTAATTTAAAAATAAGGCCTACCATAGTAACAACTGCCTCTAGCAACAGAAAAGTGTAAAGAAATTGTGCAACAAGTACTTGTACTTCAGAGCACCAGAAAATTCTGCCCAGGCAACCAGGTATAGAGAGCCAAGGCAACAGTTAATTCTGGCAGGCCTTTACTGCCAGAGAACCTGCAGTGGTATCACGATTTGTATCAATGAACAGATCCTGCTTTGGGCATATGGAAGTGGATCACATATCAAAAGTAAGAATTAGGGAGAAAAACCTCACTCAATAGAAAGTTAGCCCAATATATAAAAACATACAAATGTTTAAACAGTTTAGAGACAGCAACAACAGGAATGATACAGATTCCTGCCAAGGTGGCTGTTAACATCAGTGTCTTTTTTTCCCCCACCTTGTTTTGCACTTGCATCTATTAAACTACTTGGATGTGCTGCCTCAGCTGACTGACAAACACATGGACATATGCAGCAACTTAAAAGCCTGCAAGCTTATTAATACAGTCAACAAACAAATATACAGAATTTTAACTGAGGGGGAGGGGGGGAAAACAAAAAAGAAAACCAGAACCCAGAAGGTCCAAGAGGCTCAGCACGTCTCTGCATTTTAGAGTCTTGGAGAGACAGGAGACACCTGCCATTAATTCTTGTAACAGTTTCTTGTAACAGTAGATGCAAAGCAACAACAAGATACTGGCCACTTGACTTGTGTTGTTCTTACTTTAGAGGGGAGGGGAAATTATACAGCCCTGCCTCAATGTGGCATGAAGCAGTCATGTTACACTCTCAAAATCTCCAGGCAGTTGTTGTAGCAGATAGCTATCCAGTCTGGCTGAGTGGATGCCCACTGTACATTGTTGATTTCTCCCTCTGCAGTATATGCCAAGATAGGGTCCTCAATGGCACGAGGCATTTGCTGGATATCCCAGATGAGAGCCTGATGGTCATCCGCTGCAAATGGAAGAGAAAATGAGAAGTAGAATCAAAGTATAATGAGATCTCCATACATGGCTGCTAACAGGCATATAGTCCAAGAAGCTGGATAGGATATGGCTGTTGCAGTCCTGATGAGTATTCAGGACAGAGATACAGTGATACAACTATGCTCCAAGAAAATAAGCTTGGATCATTATACATTATCCAGGACAGAGCTGAAAAACAAATGATCAGTGGAACTTGTAACACTGAAGAATTAGGCTGCAAAAAACTAAGGAGTATTATAACAATATAGCTGAGCCAAAGCAGATGCACAGTTTGGGCCCTGGGCTCACTACATCCACACAATAAGCTCTAGTGGGTGTCTATTTCCATAAAAAATTTAGGAAAATCATTCATAAAGGGTTTCTAAACAACAGGTATTCTTCAGCAAAAAGCAGGCAGAGAACTGCATAAACTTCTGGACACAGAGGATTTTACAAATGCAGTGAAAGACTCCCAGAGATTCACCAACACAGCTGGATAGGGATGGATCACACCTACCTGCTGTACAAATGTGGCAGGAAGAATGAGGTGCCCAAGCAATTCCATTTACACATGCTCTGTGGTTGTTTAACCTGGCAACAGGAGTGCAGGGAACTCTGACATCCAGAATCACAACCTTCAGAAACAAAAAAACCCCAATTAAATTAATAACTTGCATTTTTTTTTTGTTTCTTCAGAAAACCCAATATTCTGAGACAAGGCTATAAATTCAGCCCCTTTCCTAAAGGATGCAGTTGGCAAGCAAATATTGTTTTCAAAAAACAGCTTCTAGCTGGTCAGTGTGTCTCAAAAAGAGCCAGACCTCACAGGGAGGGCTTGTGAGTTATGCACCAAGGGCAAATGAATTACACAAGTGACAAAATAAGATATACTGCCTTGTGTGCTGAACTGAGAAAGAACAAGGTGACTATAACACTCGCAGTTAAGATTTTATGTGAAAACTCTTGCCCAACTGGCTCGCAGACCTCTGTTAAAAAACAGCTGAAATATACACCAGTCAGAGATCTTCAAGTTTATAATGCCACAGTTACTTCTTTTCATACTACTTTTCATAAGGGCAACTAATGACAAAACAAGGGGAAATGAGTTTAAACTGAAAGAGGGGAGGTTTAGATTAGATATTAGGAAGAAGTTTTTCACTGTGAGGGTGGTCAGACACTGGAACAGGTTGCCCAAGGAAGCTGTGGCTGCTCCTCCCTGGAAGTGTTGAAGGCCAGGCTGGATGAGGCTTTGAGCAACCTGATCTAGTGGAAGGTGTCCCTGCTGCTGGCAGGGGGGTTGGGACTGGATGAGCTTTAAGGTCCCTTCCAATCCAAACCATTCTATGATTCTTTAATCCTACTGAAGTCAGTGGAATTAGTCCTTAATCGTACTTCAGCTCAGGTACTGAATGTGCCCTCTTACTTTTAAAGACCTGACTAATAATTAGTACCAAGCCCCATCGCAAAAAAAACACCACTAGCACCTACAGAAGATGAGCTGCTGCCTTACCTCCATGCCATCCATGGCCATTGTGGCAAGATAGTTAGGATCCTGCTTATTCCAGCAGAGACGCAACAACGGATGGTGCTGTGGGTCCTCATAAATTATGGTGCTGTGTTCCAGGTGACGGAGATCAAACATCCTCACTGAGCCATCTGCACCGACTGAAGCGAACATATCTCTCCCACCACCTGCACGGCTAAATGCTATGTCATACACCTGCTCAGTAACAGGACAGAAAAACACAACCTTAGTTTTAGTGAGCACATTGTCTCCTCATTCGCAGTAAAATGGATTTTACATATGGATAGCAAATCTGGTTGCAACATATTCTGTTAAATACTTGACGTTTCTAGCATGTTTTTATTTATTATGCTTGCCAAAAAAAGATTGCAAAAAAACCTTAAAAGGGTTATGTCATTATAGGGTCATTCACTGAAACTAAACATATCAATTCCCCAGACTCAGATTTTTTTTTTTATATTAATTGCTGAAAAGTAATATTACATTAAAATGAAAGAATCTTGCAAGTTGTTTCTGGCCTTTGATATGCAGTTGATTTCAATTCCAGTTTGACATTTTATCTCATTTTTTCTGAAACATTCTGGAGCACAGTTCAGTAAAAGAAGCATACTCTCAAGTCCAGATTCTGTGATGAGTACACAGAGCAGTTCTGATAGCCAATAGTGTTGTTTTAGTCTGGTACTCAAAACTGTGTATCTTAATCTTAGATAAATTAACTTTTTGGATCATTAAATTTTTCAAGAAAATGGGAGAAAAAAAAAATAATAAAAGTTCTGTTCCTTTTCTAACATTTAAAACACACAATGTAAACAACCAAAAAAGCCATCACCTCTTTGTCATGTGCAATAAGCTGGGTCTTCACATGGCCAGAGACCAGATTTACTCTTCCCAGAACCTGTCCTGTCTCCAGACCCCAAATTGTGCAGGTTGTGTCAATACTAGAGGTACCTGAAACAAAAACACTTGTTAGCAAAATTAATATTCTCACAAACTATTTAATCACTTACTGGATTAATGTAATATCCCCCAACATCTACAGATCAAAATAGCTACAAAAACAGCACACAGTTAAAATCAAGAATGTCAAACAGCTAACACTCTACCACGCATTTAAATGACCCAAACCTTTTAGCTGCAGAAATAGTCTTCCACACAGGAATAAAGTGTAAATAGCTCATGTCTACTTCAATCTCTTCAGAAGCCTGATGCAACTGAGATGAACTTTCTCATCCTTGCAAGCCTCATATTCACATCAAAACCAAAATTCAACCACAGCATTGCAACAGCATATTACTAGTAATTAATTGTTTTTGTAGACTGAAGGTGGGGCTAGCAGTAAAGCTCTTAAGAGATGAGAGATACAACACACAAAATAAATCACGTAGTAAATAATTACTAAGACATATTATCACTGTTAATCTCTGGACAAATCCCCCTGACATAAATGGTTGTACTCTTCTGGGAAACAAACATGCTGGATCAGTCATCTTGGATTCACAATTTGTCCCATAGGCTATAATTAAACCTCAAGCATTCAGCCCCCTCCTCCAAGCGAATTAAGGGCTCCTGGCTTTACTCCTGCTGCTGAAATGGCTTCACAAAAAAAAAAAAGCTTGATATATAGTTTTCTATCACACTGAAAATAAATAGAGTTCATGTACATCATTACTCATCACTACAATAGCTCACCAGCCCTGAAGAGTGAGACTCCCTATCTGCAAATAAGGAATATCCCTCGTCCAACTGAAGTGACCCATTCTGCAAAAAAGTCTCCATGAGCTGCTCCATTTTTTTTAAAAATCATTTTAACCTAAGACAATGGCAGTTTCTATGGTGTAGAGGTTTGTCCATTGGTTAGTTATCAGATTAACCAGTGACATGCAATGACACAGCAGTCAGAGCTCAGGCTTCGTCAGGTTAAATTAAAAAGCATCTCTTTTCCATGCCAGAAATGTAGCATTTTGTCAGTCTCACCTAGAAGGTAAGGATCCACTTCATTCCAGTCAAATGATGTTAGTGGAGCACAGAAATCAGAGTTCTTGTTATTGTTCAGCAAACACTCCAGCCGGGTCTCTGTTTCACCCACCTTTAAAAAAAGTGAAACATCTGCCTTAAAATAGCAACACCACATGACTTGTTCTACTTCCAAAACATAAGGTGTTAATCTGGAGTTTCTTTCTTCTGAGCTTTACATCCTAAAGCTCTGGAAAACACAATCACCATCTCTGTCTTCAATAAGGTGATTAAAACAGCAGCTACCATCATAATTCTGCTTCTCCTATAGTCTTCATGTTTTAGTCACATTATGGCAGTTAAAAAAACGAGTTATCAAGTGCTCTGACTTGAATTTATGTTTTAACCTCCACACTGTAGCAAGGGCAAGACACTCAGAAAGGAAAATAACTCACTTCAAAAAAAATCTGGTCTTGAGTGAAAATGAGAAACATGCAACACAATTAATATCACAGTTTATCTTTTTCTAGGGAGGATTTACTCACCCTCCACACTCGCAGATAGTCACCACTGGTTGCCAACAGGTCTGGATATACTCCCTTGGTGTCTGGGATCCACATAAGCTTTGTGGTAGGGTAGGGGTGATCAAAGGTGTTCCTGCAAATGAACTCTGAGCTCTCTTCATCCAAACCAACAAGCTGCACCTGTAAGAAGCCATATTTAAAAGAAAGCATTTAATCAAAATACTAATTTATAATTACAGCATTAAGACTGAGCGTATTTAGGGAGGACGCCTTCTGTGACCTCAAAGACAATCTAAAAGGACTATCAGGTCAATGGAATGAGAAATCATTAAAGCTTTGCTTCCTAGCTGGGGCATGGAAGCAAAGTGAAGTGTATATACATCATCACCACAGTGCTTTGCTTTGAAGAGATGATCTCAGATGAATTGAAATCCAGTCCTAAAGGATTAACGACCACCCTTCGCTTTTCTACAGTGCAAAGCCTAGTTTAAATCACAGACTTAAACGGCACAAACGTGATTCCAACTCATCTTTAACTGATGCTGACAATGTCATCTTCAGAGAGCAGGACAAGCTGTAGTTTGCATGACAACCCCCCACAATTAAAGCCTGTATCATGGTGTTCTCAGCCATAACCCTGCAGATTGTGACAGATCTTTGCAGCCAGCTATCAAGGTGTTTTCAGCATCACATTAAGTAAAACGTTCTGCCACAACTGCATGAAGTTAAGATACAGATTAATCACATCGCAGAATCAGAAAATAAAACAGAATTCAAAATTAAAAAATAAGAACTGGGAAGCTAAAATATTTACATAATTATTCACTATTTTTTACAAAATCATTCGAATATTTTGTGTGAAAAGACCAAGAAAGCAGGTCTGCTGAAAGATTCCAGGTAACTCAGGTCCAGATTAGGCTTTTTGCAGTAATACGACAGTGGGAAAGTCTAACTTACCCAGTTGTGAGAGTGATGCAAGACAGAGCAAACAAGAAACTATCCCCACATAGCTTGGCCATGACAACACCTGAAGTAATGCTTGAAATCCCAGACATTATGTTATTAGAAAAATATTGACATGTCAGAAAGTGTTCAGAGAACAATATGGTGCTGGGAGGATATGTTTAACCCAGCAGCAACTGCAAGACCTAAACAGGATAAAAGCCCCACTGTGTTAAATGCAATTCAAACAAACGTTACAGGGAACTCACTACAATTAGTTTGTAAGCTGCTCACGGTAGGAACTTCCTAGTACTTTCCACACAGCAGCTTCCTCCTGGAAACAGTGGTTTAATTGACTTTTTCCAAGATGTTTATCTGCAAAAAACCTAAATATATTCTAGGATAAGCAATTTGGTTAATAAACTAGAATGGAAATCTACCCTGTTTAAAAAAAAAAATATAACAAAGCCAACAGATGCTTCAGTGGATCTCAACTACAACATTAGCAGTTATGAACCCACTCAGAGATGCTTTCAACAAATGCAAACCTTGTCCCCTGCCACTACGAGAAGATCCATCCTTTTCAGCCCATAACAAACCCTAAAAGACAGATCCAGCTATGACTCTAAAAGACTGTGTATTTGTCTGCTTTGCACTCTCTTTTTTTACAGCTCCTCATTATACTTCACACTCAAGTATGAATCAGTCAATCTCCCAGTCTGAAGTGACTGACAAATGGTTTTCTAACTCCTTTAGGGATCAGAAATACTAAGCGGATTTTATGAAGGAAGCAAACAGTCCTTGGTGATAGAAAATCTCATGGCAAGGTCAGGATCAGAAGACAAATGATGTCTAATAATTTCTTCTCCTTTGCTTATGCTGATTTCGGCTCAATATAAATGTATTAAGCCTACACAAAGCAATCAGCATCCTCATAACCAGAAGTAAATCTCAAACAGCACAGAACTCACCTTCACTGGTGTGAATTTAGATATTCCTGCATTGCATATTCATGTTTAACCCCTCCTCAGATCTGAAGAAAAAACAATGACTATGTAGCAATGTAGTATGTTCATGATCTTTGACATTTTTAGGTGCAGGCCAGGTTAGAGAACAAAAATTGCATTAGCAACACTAGAGTTCCTGGCAACTGCTGAAGATCAGGTGTCTGACACCGACTGTCAGACCTGGCAGCAGCCTGGGAGAACTCCAAGTAGGAGGAACTGGTGAGACAGGAGCAGGAGCAGAAAATACTGCTTGAGAAGCTCTAGTCTCTCCAAGCTCAGCAGAGTGAAAGGTATGACTTTTCGGACTTTACCACATACAGTGATGACAGAATCCCTCTATTCATCCTCTCATGCAGGCTGAACACAAGGAGATGGAACAATGGAATTATTTTCAGGATCCTGATTGTATTAGAGCCCTGTCTCTCCCTCCTGCAAGTGACGTGAGATTTGCTGCTGCCAGCTACTGCATGAAGGAGTGCCTGAAGTCCAGCCTCGACAAGACTGAGGTGATGCTAACAGGAAGGCAACAGTCTGGATACAATTTGAACCATCCTACATCTACCTGCAACTCATTCCAGTGGGAAAATGAGGACCAGTGTGTTCCATCTCCATTAGTTTTGCAATTATGCTATGGCAGGAGGTAGGAATGCTCAATAATTACTTGCTTCTCCAATACATCAAGATATGCTAAAATTGGATGTGGATTTTCCTGTCATAATCCAAGCCTTGTATCAACATAAGGCTTAATTGCAACAGTGCATCTGAGTAAAGAAGTGCCTTTAATCAGCATTCCTTAATATCTAAAAAATTACATCTCTCCAATGTGATCCAAAAGAATCAGGCACAGAATTAAACAATGCAGTATTTGGTGACAGCTTACCTCTTTTTATTGCATGGTTTGAAGAACAGTGAATTATGTTCACAGTACTTTTAAAAACAAACCTTATATTCCTTTCATCTAATTAGTAACTATTAAGAATGACATTTCACAATTATTTTAGGGTCATGTACAATCAGGAAGATCTCACTGCGCTAATTAATCTTCACCATGCAATCAATTTTTCTTTGCAACTCTAAACCCTATAGAAAAAAAAAATGACCCTCTGGTAAAACAACCACCCTGAGTGCTCTCTGATTCGAGGCAACGTTCAGGAGAAGGTGACAACCTGGGAAGCACGTGGTCATAACCTGTCAGTCTGCTCCAGCGACGGGAGTCAGCGGTGCACAGCAACACCTTCTACTGTTTTCTAAACTGGACTCCAGTTTTGCCTTGCAGATAGATTCCAAAATCAGCCTTTCCTGATGTTTTCCACAGATCATTCCTAATCCATGAAGCCATAGTCAGGAGCCTGGAGAGCAGCGTTAACAGTGAGATTGATGAACACACCTCCGTTCCCTCCCGTTACACCAGTGATCCATGAGACGTTCTAAAGGCTGACAGCAGTTTCTTAACCCAAGAAGTTCAGGAAACATTGCTCCAAATAATTCTAGTTCTTACAACTGGAACAAGTAATCTATTTTCTTGTACCAGTGATTTGATCAGCAAAAGTTTACAAGCTGAAACAAAACTCATTTGGGGTTCAATCAGTTCTTGGCAACTGGCTTTCTGGTACGCTACACAGCTCGTTAGCGGGGGGGTTGATGGAGGTTAGAAGAGCCTGGGAATTGGGGATAACAGTAAATTAGGGTTTGGCAGTCAATAGATTTGAGTTCCCCACGAAACAGAGGTGTAAACAGCCATTTTCTATATGTAACCCATAAATACTTCAAGCTCTGGTAATTACTATAGAAAATCACAAACGAGACAAGAATCTCTCCTGTTTCTGTCACTGTAATTCCCTCACACTGAGCACTTCTGCTGCAAACACTTGGGGCATTAAATCTTTTTAAAAGAAAACCTAAATCACAAGACTAAAAAAGAAAAGGTACATTCACCTATTTGATTAGATTCTAAGCAAGCTAGAATTGCTATTCCAGACTATTTTTTTTTTAAAGTATATTAAGAGTAAGGAAGCAAGTCAGTTATTTGGAACCAGCGATTGCAACATCAGGAACAGAAATGTTGTCTGGAGCTTGTCAGAAACCTCTAAAGATTATGAGTGCAAAGAGAAAGTTGAAATGAAAATGAGTTTTCATTATCCTTTCAATTAGTGCCAACTGTACCTAGAAGTGTATTTTGATGTCAGAAGCTGGCAATATAAAACATCTCATCTGTGAAGAGCAAATGATGCAGGAGGATAAAACTTTCACACATGCCCTGTAAAATTCTGAAATTCCTGCTTACCCTAGAAGTCAGGCTAGAAAACTTTTGGGGTTTTGTTTAGAGGTGGTAGAATTAGTTAATAAGGGGATACACATTGATGTTGTCTTTACACATTGATGTTGTCTTTACCTTTTTAAATTTGGCCCATTCCCTGGAGTCACTCTCGATTACAGGTGACCAAGTCGGCTTTTCAGTTTGAGCTTCAAGTGTAAAGTGTAAAGCAGTTGAGTCAACCCCTCTCTTCTCTGCCCTTTGCAGCACAGTATTATGGGCTATTTAAACAGGGAATCTTCAGTTCTTTCCCTTTGTTCCTTTAGTTATACCACTTACATGGACAGAAGCTGGAGCCAAAAGAGTTTACAACTAGTGTGCACCTAGCACAGCTGTACTGTATCTGCCCAAGACTTCCCAACCTGGAGCATGAAGCGATTCCCCGAATGTTTCAGTATCCTCCAAAAGATTCAGCAAAGCTCTAAGAATCATAGTAAGACACCATGAAGACAATGCAGATGAAACACCACTCCCAAGCTTGTCCTGGTCCCCAAAGTAAAGGGGACAACATCAATACTCTTAAGCCATAACAACATTTGCAATTACCCAAGACAGCTCTCTGCTGACTGTCTTCCTGCAGGGGAAGGCTGTACTGAAAGCACTACAAAAAGCATAAAACAAGAAAACCACAAACTTCCCCCCCCTGCCCTTTGCTTTTAAATATCAGAAACGCAGCAAAACCTCTCAAAGTGCAGGTTATGTTTCACTGTGTTTATTGTACAAGTTTAATTTTTAATCACATATCATCTTTATTTCTACACCAGCAGCATCCAGACTGGCATCTTGTTCTCATACAATTAGTTTATAGCTCTTTACACCACATAAATCTCACAGCATGTGGTGCTTATACGGACTGAAGTCAAGAGAATAGTTGTTCCTGAAGCTCAGAGGTCAGGAGAAGCTCTGGGGAATATTTCCAGACAGCAGTGATTTACACAGCCCGACACAATTCCTGTCTGCAACAACTATGAGCACAAAGGGGAGAGAAGAGAGGGGCTGACCCAACTGCTTTACACTTGAAGCTCAAACTGAAAAGCAGATTTCATAGAATCATAGAATGGTTTGGGTTGGAAGGGACCTTAAAGCTCATCCAGTTCCAACCCCCCTGCCAGCAGCAGGGACACCTTCCACTAGACCAGATTGCTCAAAGCCTCATCCAGCCTGGCCTTCAACACTTCCAGGGAGAGCGACCCCAGGGAATGGCCCAAACTTAAGAAGGTAAAGGCAACATAAATGTGTATCCCCTTATTAATTAATTCTACCACCTCTAAACAAAAAAAAAACTGTTTGCAGTTTGTTATTTTAACTTCTCAGAGTACAGACTACAAAAGGATTTTCAAGTTGGTCTTTAAAAACAAATGAAAAGTTTCAAGCTCAGGGACCTGCTTTTCCCCAGCAGCTCTCCCAGAACCACAACAGTGCTCACCAGCGAAAGGCAACAACTCATTCCCAGTCAACTCATACTGGTTGAACTACAAAGTGTTCAGGAGAAGTATCATATTAGGATTGTTTCAAGTGCAATCCTCTAGCCACTGTAAGATGTCACTCCTGCCTCACTGTCACTCCCCCTCATTCCACCCTTGCACAACACCCAAGCCCCAACACCAACTTTCTGACCTTATTTTCCCCCCATCCCCATTAAACAGCTTGACAAAGCTACAAAAGCACACCTGCAATAAACACACAAAGCTGTATTTGCAAAAAAAATCTAGTTTCACACAAGTTTCAGGATACTCTATAGCTATATCCATCTCCTCATCACTCTTTTATATGAGTTATATGAAATAATGAACTCATATAAAATTATATGAGCTCATTATTCCAGACTAGCACACTAAAGTCCATTCAGAAATGATTGCACAAGTGTCTGGAAAGGTGAAAACATAAACTCTACTTCCAGTGTAAGCTTCTCTGCTTATATTTGGGAGGAAAATGCTGAAGATATAATCTCATGCCTCATTACATCCTTGTTCTCAGAGAAAAGTAAAGCTACTGAGGAATGAGTGAAAACAGTTTATATACTTAGGAAAAAAGTTATCACACAGAAGTCCTCCGCAGCAAGAAAGTATACGGAGAACGGCCCGTTTCTAACAGTTTGAAACAGGCTATATATCCACAAACTTTAGTCCTGGCCATGAACTTTCCTTCATAGCGCAAGAAAAGCAGCTGTGCTCAAGCTCAGGGGACCTTCCTGGCTGAGAAGCCGCCAGCAGCAGCACCCACGGCTCTTCCCAGACCCAATCCCTCCATCTCCCAACAGCTGAGGACTCGCAGGAAGGAAACCAGCCC
>NW_010340370.1:0-3780 GCF_000700745.2 Antrostomus carolinensis
GGAGAAGTTTGTGAAGGACTGTCTCCTGTGAAGGGACCCCACGCTGGTGCGGGGAAAGGAGTCCTCTCCCTGAGGAGGAAGGAGTGGCAGAAACAACGTGTGATGAACTGACCCCAACTCCATCCCCTAGGCATGATCCCCTAACAGGAGTTAAAAACAGTAAGCAAATTGTCTCGAAAATATATATCATCCAGATCATAAGCAAAAAAAAAAAAAGGGTGTGGATCATTAGGAAATGATCTCAAGGCTCTGACAAGATGTAGAAATCCGTAAAAATCTGTTCTCATAAAATCTAGTAAACAGAATCCTCCTCCTTTCCCTGAGCTCTTATTGATGAACACTATGTCATATAATATGGAATGTCCCTTTGGTCTTGTTGGATCAGATACACCTTTCCTATTTATTTCCTTCACTACATTTTTTAACAATATGATATAATTTACCTGTTTCTAAATGCAAAAATTATTTCAATATTACCAATTTCCTGCTACAGGACTTTCTCCTCACCTATGGAAAACCATCAGCATGAAGCAAAGACTGGCAGCTCCCTGGTGTCAGCGACTGGGAGCATCAAGAGTTCCCAGGGATCCATCAGGGCAGGATCTGGCAACCAGGGTCCGTCCCACCACCCCAACCAGGAGCAGGACAGTATCAGGGCAGCCCTAGCCCCAGGCATGGGGATATCCCTGGGGACCGGTCAAGGCCAGGCTGCAAGTTAGGTCCATGAGTGGGCCTGGCACAGTAGAGCCCACGGCTGGGCAGGGCGGGGCTGTGGAGAGCTGGAGAGCAGCCCTGCTGTGACGTCACTGGGACAGAGTCTGATGGCCCTGAGGGGCTCATGTGGAGTTCTGAGATGTAGACAGATTGGGAGGAGGCATCAGAGTGGCTGAATGGGGATACTATGTCCTAGCAGTGTCCTCAAGACCCTGACAAAATTGTGTCTGGAAGTAATTTCACTAATTATTTCAATCAGTTTTAAGTACAAAATTTTCTCTTTTATTAATTATCAAAATTTGCTGCCTTGTGTCAAAGTCTTTCCTTTTTTCATGGAGGAGCCATAAAGGAATGTTTTTTTCCTAAATTTAAACCCAATGTCTGAATTCTGGGAATATATATGTATTATGAGTTATATGTTCTATATTCTATATTCTATATTCCACTTCATGTACGTGTTTTATTTAACGTATTACATACCACATATCTTATTTATATGTGGTGGGTTGACCCTGGCTGGTCGCTAGATCCCTACCCAGCCACTCTCTCAGTCCCCTTCCTCACCAGGACAGGTGGAGAAAATGAAATGGGAGTGCTTGTGAGTTGACATAGAGACAGGGAGATTACTTGCCAATTACTGTCATGAGTAAAACAGGTTTGACTTCGTGTCTTCTCCTTATTCTTGCAGGTCCTTATCTCTGTCCTTATCTTGACCCACAGGCTTTTCATTGTATTTTCTCCTGCTGCCCTCCTGAGGAAGGGCAGTGATAGAGTGGCTTGGGGGGCAAATGGAGGCCAGCCAAAGTCAACCCACCACAACACAATAACTGAAAACCTCTGTTCTTGCTATTGTTACTATATTCTGCCTCTTTGTTATACTTCTTAACAACATCTGTTATAACATGAAATCCATGAAGAAAATGTTTACTCACAAGCTAACTTGCTCAGCTCAGATTACAATAGTACCCTGGGCCTCAGTTATTACAAAGGAATGCTGTACATATAAGAACAAGTAGATCATAATACAATATGCAGTTTGCCTAAGAAATGAGCTAAGAAAGGCTAAGAAACCGAACAATCTAAATGTATTGTTCTTTTTCTTATCTTGTTTTTCTTTCTTATGTTTATAGTTCTCACTTCTTTAGCTTAGTCTGATTTGAGTAAAAACCCAAGTATGATCTATGTATCTAAGAGAACTGCAGAATGGATGCTGTTTTAAGTATTGTTTTGTACATGGTTGACAAATAACACAGAACTGTGTTTTCAAGAGTATAGAATCTACAAACAGGTATCTTTTTAAAGTATTTCTTAAAATTATCATTTAGGTAACTGAGTTATGAATGATGTACAAAACTCTCCAGCACTCAGAGATCTCGTTCTGTCATTTTGTCCATGTTACACACTCCCTTTTAAAAATCAGGAGGATAATAGCATTTTGAGCTCAACTGATCTGTGCAGCTACAAATTCTATGAGTTCTGCCTTATATTTATAATTTTTCCTGAAAATAAGACAGATATGTCTAGGGCTAATAAAGTATTATTTCTAAAGATTTGCAGCGGTTGTATATCTTGCCTCAGGAATTGATCTGAAAAGCAGAGGACTACAATCATGTGGAAAGCCCAGGGCAAACAGTTCTGGCTCTCCTTGAAATAACATTAAAACACTGAAAGAGTTAAGGTAGCAACAGTAGACAATATATTTTAAGTAAGACTTCAGGTGCAGTGCTGCTGGCAAGGAATAAATCAAGTAGTTCAAAAGGCTAGGACTATTCTATGCAAAAGTGTTTATTCTATTTTTAAAGATGTCATAGATCATTAAAAAATTGAATATCCCCTTAAAATTATTCAAAATTATTATACTTAAAACCAGTAATAAATTCTGGTATACCAGGTATAAAAAATGTACTAAAAGGGCATAGAAACCTAGAATAGCACAAATTAAACCTAGGCACAATATTCAGCACATAACAGTTGAGAGTTCTTTTTCCTAGTCCCAACACATTTTTCTTGTTAAAGACTTTTAAATTTGCTATCTTTCTATCTCTATTCAATGAGATTCTTGTTCCATTACTAGAAGATTCTATACAGTCCCATAATGATCTTAGGACTATTGTGTCCTCATAAAAAAGTACCACTTAAATATCTAAACTAATTTACTTTTCCAGAGTCAGAACATGACTTTGTACCTGGTGCATCTCTTTTCAAAATTATTAGTTTTCTGTAAAATTCTGAGCCAAATATTATGCAAGACATCATTACTTTTCCTTGGGCATGTCACTTAAAAAACAGTGCATTTCACTTAGTTTTAGCTGTGCCTAAATGACAGTCATCTGGCTTGTAATAGTTGACTAGAATCTCTTTCCAGAGACATCTGTCTCTCTGCACTAATTATGATGAAATACTGTATGGCTAGTTTAGACTACATGCCAAATTTTTGAAGTCTGAAGCCAGAGAGATTTTCATCCCTCTTGCTACCACAAGGGTGCTTTACCTAAGAGTGTTACCACAGTGATTTACAAGACCATAAAAAAACAAAAACAAAACCACCTTTGAACCAGAGAAGCAATTACATGAAAAGTTTTTTAATGTGACACTGTATCTGAGTAAGTATCTAAGTGGCAATTACAGAGACATGGTGGGACAACTCACATGACTGGAATGTGGCCATGGATGGCTACGTCCTTCTCAGGAAAGACAGGCCAGCAAGGCGAGGTGGTGGAGTCGCTCTTTACGTGAGAGAGCAACTGCAGTGTATTGAGACCTGTCCAGGGGCGGATGAGGAGCGAGTTGAGAGCCTGTGCGTGAAAATTAAGGGGCAGGCTGGTGTGGGTGATACTGTTGTGGGTGTCTATTACAGGCCACTGGATCAGGGTGAGGAAGTTGACAAGGCCTTCTTCAGGAAGCTGAGAGCAGCCTCGCAATCACAGGCCCTGGTTGTTGTGGGGGATTTTAACTACCCTGATGTTTGCTGGAGGGACTATTCAGCCAGCCACCCACAATCCAGGAGGTTCCTCCAGTACATCGATAATAACTTTCTGATGCAAATGGTGGATCAACCAACTAGGA
>NW_010340371.1:0-965 GCF_000700745.2 Antrostomus carolinensis
GAACCAGCACAGGAGGAGAGAGGACGAGCAGCCCTGACCCACGCTGACAGCCCATAACCGTTCCCACACTCTGCTGCACCGGTGCCCGCGTGTAAACGAGCATCCTCCTGGTCTGACTCTGCCCTCTTCCCCCCACTACCTTTCCCACCTCCTACCAGAGCCAGGATCTCAAGGCTTTCTGTGAAATTCCTGACTCCTTGAACAGGACGTGTCACCTCTACGACTGTTCAAACAAATGCTGAGGAGAATACACAACGGAGAAGGAACATTTCTGCGACGTGGGGAAGGCATCCCGCAGCACCCACGGGCAGCCCTCTGGGACGCTGTTTGTTTTGCAGCAACATATGCTCTCCTGTGTCGTGTTATATTAGTAAAATTAACGCTGTCAAATTCATTTCAGAGAAATATTGCGAATAATGGTGCTTTGAAGTGAGGCTCTGGCTGCAGAACAGCTTTTCTCATCAAAGGAATATCACAGAAAGCCTCGCTGCTCGCAGAGCCGCTGCACTCAGGCATCTGCTCGAGCAAAACTCCCCTCAAACTCTGCAATACTTTTGGGGAAAAACAAAACAAAACCCTTTTTAGGGGAAAAAAATGTTGGCAAATCCATTTTGGGTCCCCTAGAGCACCCGGAAAGGTGGGACTGTGATGGGGCCTCTGCACCCCAACCTCCTGCTGGAAAACCTGATTGTGCTGCTGTCACGGACTGATCCTGCCAGGCAAACCCTCACCTGGAAGCTTCATATCTTTAATTTCAAATCCAGCTGGAAATACTTATCAGCCCCTGTATGCCAGATGTAAAGGATGTTTGTCATATATTTAATTTATCCATCTGTATTTTGGCCAGCACCTCCATGACATATTTTTGTGAGTAGGTAACGTGCCACTTTTGGGGAGGGAAAGGTTCAAAACTTAAATCATAGAATGGTTTGGGTTGGAAGGGACCTTAAAGCTCATCCAGTTCC
>NW_010340372.1:0-11099 GCF_000700745.2 Antrostomus carolinensis
AACTAGATGATCTTTAAGGTGCCTTCCAACAAAAACCATTCTATGATTCTATATTGGTCTTCAATAACATAAATCAACATATTGATAATAGAAAGACAGATTTGATCTTAATCCTGTTATCCAAGGGACAGCAGTTAATTTGTCTGCCCTGTGAAACTGATCCTTACTGTGGACATTTCATAAATCAAGGGAAAATTTCCAAAGGAATTGTGTGATCTGATTTAGTGTTTTAGATTCATGAGCTTAAGCAGCACTTTTACTTACTTTAAAGCAAATATAAAAGAAACAAGTGTCAACTTAGTTTATTTGTTTATAAATCATGCAAGCATTAAGGTTTATATACGTTTTAATGTTACCTGTTGTATTTAATATATTGGGTTATTACAAATGATCAGTTTTGTGTCTCAAAGAAAAAAACTTTATAATTTATTACCCTTTTAATGGTTTATTATGTGCAAACCATATATAATATACTAATACGGTTATATTCTCCTCTAGTCTCTGTCATATGACTACTGATTTTGCTATATAGACTGAAGATTTCCTCATACCTTTATTTTACTTGATCATACTTTATTACACAAACATTATTGGACTAAGTCTGTGACCTCTGCACTGAATTCATGCAAGATTCATCAGCTCAGCTGTCCTGTGAAACTGCTGCTGGTACTGTAGGGTGTTCACTGGGGTCAAAGTACCAGCTCTGCCAGTGTGGTTCATGCATCCATTAGGACTGGGAAGCCTGATCTTGTACTTTGAGGTAACATGCAACTCAAACTGTTCTGGAAATATCTGCTTGTGCATAAGCGTGCAGTGAAGGATAGAACATACCATGCAGTTGTATGCTACTATGTCTTGAGAAGACTATATAATAAACAAAAATGACTGTACAGTGAAGAACAGTCTATGTCCAAGTAATCACTTAATTTCATCATCAATGACCCTATATTAGCTAAGGATCAAGTTTTAACAGAGTTTTCTCTATTTTAAAAGATATTTTTAATATATCCTGACACTTGACTCGATCTCCTAAGTAATGCTACGCTTAATAAATCAAACTGTGGTCTAATTTCATATTCTAATGGGAACTTAGTATCTGTCATTTTACATAGTGTTTAGGAAATATTAAATTCTACTTTTCCCTACTTTATTAAAACCCCATTATTTTGGAGATATTAAGTCACACTGAAAAATTACCAGATGTTTCCGCATGTCTTTGTAGGTCAAAGCATCTGAAGTAGCAAAGGCACGTTAAGAAACAGACCGCTTACCAAATTTAGCAAACTACAAGCTTTCAATTCAAAAGTTCATGATAGTTCACTGATTTAGCTAGAAAGACTCCTAAAATGAATAAAGTCCTACCTGAGACACTTGGTCACCTGCTGTGTTTTGGTTCTGCTTGCTTGTTTTTCACTGTCAGCAGAACCTTTCATTTTAATTAGAACATTTTTGTTCAATTTTCTCTGTCTCCAGTTACCCTGTTGTATAACATTAAAGACCCAGATTCTGTCAGTGTTTCAAAAGCAAGTACATTTTTCTTCTGTGCATCCTGACTTTATACAATCTATCTAGAATGTAGCTCAAAGATAACAGTAGAGAGAAAAGTCTTTGTTGAGGATGACTTTCCTGACCACTTACTTTTAGACATGTGAATGTGGGCAGATAGAGCAGTGAATATCAGCACTGTCTTTGGGGAAGATATTATTATTTATGTAGAAATGGATTACACTGGGTGAAAGATAAATTACGCTTCAGAGTAATAATGCCTCAAAGAGGTATCTTAGATAAATTATCATCTTAAAACTCCTAAGCAGGGAGTACAGCCTTGTGTTCAGGCTACCCTGAACTTAGATCAGTATGTAGAATAACATTATTTTAACAAAGTTTTGCAGAGTGAATGATGCTCACTGCAAGCTGCATGCCGAATGAAGAGAGACAGGTTTCTAGAAATGTTACTGTCTAAAGTTCTAGTTAAGTGACTTAACTCATACATAAAAATAATTATTTCAAATGGAAATTTTATTTTGAAATTTTATTATGAATTTTATTTTCCTTTTATAAGATGAATCTGTCTCCTGCTTTTAACCAGGGATATAGTTAACTGCTGGTCTTGTCTGAAATTCAGTAAAATAAAATAATCTGTAATTCAGAGCAAGTATTAGAATAAATTCTTTTAGAAAGGCTCCATTATTTCCTGGTTGTGATAACCTGTCTGGCTAAAATCAGAGCTGCCTAAGGGTTGTGCCACTAAACAATTATGAAAACTTCATATGGTCTGGTATGATGAAGCATCCCTTTTACACAGAAAAGCCTGAGTTCACACTGCATTTCTGTTACTGTCTTGAGTCAATAAATATGATATATTTCGTAATAATTTCTCATAGTTTTCTGTCATCTACTTGAGTCAGGTATGTTTATACTGATTTATATTATTTGCTTTTCATGAAAACTCAGAAAATGCTTTGAATTCTTTTGCTGTGTAGCTATGTTGTCTTACAGGAGACTTGCAGGAGTCCAAAAAGTCCAGTTTTTACTTTCTTTCATATTTAGTGTGGTGTACCTTGACTGATCTATTAAATGTTGACATTTAGAAGCTTCATAGGATGTGATTTTCGACCTCCTGTGTCCAAGGCTG
Source organism: Antrostomus carolinensis (assembly GCF_000700745.2). Taxonomy (NCBI): domain Eukaryota; kingdom Metazoa; phylum Chordata; class Aves; order Caprimulgiformes; family Caprimulgidae; genus Antrostomus; species Antrostomus carolinensis. Next base: position 2,636 of record NW_010340372.1, read on the forward strand.
TCTGGTTCTCAGAAGTTTCCTTTTGTTCTACTAGACTGAGTTGCTCTAAAGATTCTGGCAATTTCACTTATCTGATAATTTAGGGCTATACGTGGTTTGATCTTGTCTATCCTTTCATTCAATTTCTGGTGACACTATAGCCAGTATCAGTACGAAAAGAACTGAGATTGGGAGTCAGAATTGCCTCAGATAATGTTTGGGTTCTGTCAAGAAGAATGTTAAATAAAAACTACAGGACTCTGGAAAGGAATGCTGTCTTTAGGATGCCAAGAAGTTAAGAATTTTAATTTCAGTTCTCTTTGAGCTGAAGTGTGCCCACAACTAGCAATGAAAGAGACAACAAAGGAGAAATGAGGGGTAAAGACGACTTGACTTTCCTTGCTTTTTCACCCTGTTCCCTTTGCATGCCAGGACAGTTATAGTGCTTGTGCATGAGGGATCACTTACTGCTCCTTTTCTTGTGGTACCGTGGAACATATTTCATAAAGTTGCACAGAAGACACAAGAAGGAAATAGCTCCATCATTATTTTACACCAATACATTAAATAAACCAAATGACTACAAAAGTAGTTTTTCCCCATTCACAGTAAGTCATGATCCACAGCATGTGGTCCTGCTTAGTGTGAACAGAAATGAAGAGATGTTTCTAGCGAAATGAGGAACAATTGTCTCTCAATATCCTACTGAGAGACTGGATCTTTTCCACAGTCCAGATCAAAACTACACAGCTGTCAATCTGTCTTTGAAACAGTGACCATGTTCTTGGACACTCATGGTGGTTTTTTGGTGGTTTGGTTTTTGTTTGTTTTTGGGTTTTTTTACCATAGTTTTGAATCAGACAACAAACTTTGCTAAATTGTTCTCTTTTTATTTCCATTCACTTTAAGCAAGAGCTTATGCCATGGACAATCATGCCTTATGGCATGTAATTTGTTTGCTGTGCAAAGGTAGCTTATCTTTCTGCTTTCCCAGCTTCTCTTTCCTTCCTATCAGCAATTGCCAAAATACAGGTACATTGTTAGTGGTAAGTAAGATGTCAAGATGGGATCCTGAGGTTACACAGACTAAATAAGGAAAAAAATTAAAATACAATCTTAAGATGATGAATGTGATTAATCTTGTTATTTGTAACAAGTAACTCTATCCTTAAATGTACGTTTTGTATTTTCTTAACCAATACATTACATTAATAAACCGGTACACTGAATTTTCACAGGTGCTACTGCATCTCTATGGCAATATAAAGGTGTTTCCAGAAAGTTTGTTTTGCATAGTTCTTTCCTGTGGGAACCTTAAAATATGTACCTTCAAAATGCTTCCATGGTTTGTATTGGATAGAAAAAAAAAAAAATCAACTTAAATAGTGGAAGAATTCTTTTTTCAAACAATTTTTATTTTTTCACCCAGAGTAGACCATATGAATATATTGGAAAATAAACATGAAATTTTTCATACTGAGGACTTATATATTCATTTAATTTTTGATGCTAGATCTAAATTCCAATAAATATAAAGCTATCTGGGTGAAGCAGCAATATCTAAAAAAGGAGACTAAAAAACATCTCTGCTGCAAATGTGCCCTTACCACTTTCCCAGTTATTTGTATCACCAGAATGAGAGAAGAGAAACAAAGTTGTCTTTAGGATGTAATAATTAGCTTACTTTTCTGTTGAATAGGAGGTATAATTTTAAAATCCAAACTCCTCATGAGTGTTCTGGGAAGAGCTTGACCAGAGGTACATTTTGAGTGATACTTTTTATCACTATTCCCTCCTGAACTTGTTCTTTAACTGCTTCAGTAGCATAAAAGATCTCATAACTGCCCTTGTGAATGAAAAATAGAGCTAACTATATTTTGAGACAGCCAAATTAGAAATGAGGACAGGACAGAATCCTTCTTTTGGGTTATGGGAATTTGTTTGAGTGAGGTTGTGAGTTTTGAGCAGAATAGTTTGTATGCATCCTGAACTATGCAGGGAAGTGCTAGAGTGAGCACTGGAGCCTCCAGTTGCACCACAGGCTCCTAACCAGCACGTGGACCTGTGCAACTCCGCTGCTGTGGAGCCTGCAAACATATCGCTAAGTTAGAAATGTCTCTTAATTTATTTTGCACACCTGTGCTGAGAATATGTGCCTAAATAAGGGCTTTGGTATTTAAGTAGTGATAGAGAAGGTAGGTGTATAATTATATGCATCAGACATGCTGTGCTTCCGACATCTGCCATACAACATAGGCAAATAGAGAGTTGTAATGGTCTACAAGGAACTTTTGCTCCAGCAAGAGTCATAGAATGGTTTGGGTTAAAAGGGACCTTAAAGATCATCTAGTTCCAACCCCCCTGCCATCAGCAGAGACACCTTCCACTAGGCCAGGTTGCTCAAAGCCTCATCCAGTCTGGCCTTGAACACTTCCAGGGTGGGGCATCTACAGCTTCTCTGGGTAACCTGTTCCAGTGTCTGACCACCCTCACAGTAAAGAATTTCTTTCTAATATCTAATCTAAACCCACTCTCTTCCAGTTTAAAGCCATTACCCCTTGTTCTATCACTACCTGCCCTTGTAAAAAGTCCCTCCTCAAAGAAGCACAGTACAAGTCTTTTGTGAACTGAACTGAAGCTCAGAATGGTTTCTAAATTTTGTTGCCTTGGCTACCTTTTAAAGTCCACACTTGTCTTGGAAGGTTTCATCTCCTAAGCAGAGTAAAGACATGGAAAAAAATCCATCATGTATTCTTATAAATTTCTCAGTACTGCTCAGAGCCTGACCTGAAAGAATGAGTCACACTCTTCTGTCCATAACTGTAAACATGAAAGCGTTTCTTATATTTACAGTTAAGTAGTTCAAACATACAGAGGCAAACTCTAGAGCAGTGGGAAGTTTTAGGAAGAAGAGGTAATTCTGTGACAAATTGTCCATCTCTCCAAGTCACTGAACAAAACCACTGTTTTAGCCCAGATTGGATTAGGTATAGGAATAAGGATGCAACACAGTCATGGCTGCTTGATCACATTAAGCAGCTGGTTCCCACAGAGAGGTGAGACCAGCTGAGCCTCAAGATTGTGTCTTCTGTTTGAAAATACTGTCATGACTGTAGATGGATTACCTGAAGAGAATTCTGTAAAATGAGCAATCAAGCAAACTACAAGGTAATTATCTTGTTCTGAAACAGTTACATTTACCATACTTAACCAGTCTTTCATTTTTTCTGCATACACTTTTTGATTCTGTTTTCAATCCTGCAGGTGCAAGGCACAACTTTATTTTAGAGCAATCTTGGTAAATCTGTACTCATTATAATCACTGGTGCTATACTCAGTTTGGTCTCTTGGGGTTGGCAAATTCCTCTGGGAATGGTCATTATTTGCCAAAGAATGTATGCACAGCACTTGTGGTGGCACTATGCTGTATAGCACTGGAAAAAGGAAGGAAGGAATTAGTGTCTGAATAATTTGAGGTTCTATTGTGAGGGAAAAAAAAAGAACAATGGGGAAAAGTTATTACCAGAAGAGGAAAAAACTTCAAGTAAGAGATGGAGAACAGGAAAGAGGGAGTTTCTGGGAGAGGTGGAAAAAGAAATTAGCCTTATGGGGAAAGGAAAAAAAAAATAAAAATATGACATCTCAAGGACAGTCAGGTTTTTAAAATGTTGTTTAAAATACATTGTTGTCTTTTAAACACACATAAACAGAAGAAAGGAATGAAAATGGAGTGAGAATATATTGAAAAAGGAAAGAAAACAGATATAGGCTGGAAGAATTCTGACAGCCTTCACTAAGCTGTAAGGCTAATCAAAGGTAGAGGCTGTTGATTTGTTGATTTCAGTAAAACAAATATTTTGACAGTGTACATGGGTCATCCAAGGACCAAATTCGACCAGTCCTGCTCTGTTTCCTCTTATGAGTGGTCCCACTGATTTCAGTACAAGTATACATGGAGTAAGGTGTTGTGCATGTACGATGGGATGATACTATGATATTAGTACATTTTCAAAGTAAAAATGCCTGCAATATTTTTTTATGGAAAAGACTATCTGGAGCATATATTAAGTATATTAGATGAACTTTAATTTTGTTCTTGCACAAGCACATATACTTCAAATTCTATATAACAACAATAAGCAGAGGACAAGAGGTGGTTATTGAAGGCACTGATCATTACCCTGAAAATAAATACATTAAGCTATATACTCAGTTTATTGATTCCATTGCTCCCTGAAGCAGAGCATTGTTGATGCAGTAAAATATCTCAACTCTCTGGAGTCAGGTAGTTTTGGGGGGTTTTTGGGGGGTGGTTTTTTTGGGAACAGGGCATTTTGGGTTTTTCTTGTGGGTTTTTTTATTTTTTTAATCATGAAACACCTGTCTAAATGACTTTTTTTCAGGAGTTTGGTAAAAGGAGATAAACATTTTAATTTCCCTGGTTTAAATATCCAAGCATCGACCATTCAATAGGTGTAGGCTTCTTCCTGCTGCCAGCCTGTATGATTCACATAAGACTCTTTCTGATGTAATCATTAGTAGAATGTGTACTGTCACTAATTTGTTTTTATTTTATTTTACTGCTCTTTTGAAATGTAGTGTAAGAGATACAATTTAGAGAGTGTTAAGTTTCTCTATCCAGTGTCTTTGAAATTAGTTGTTGCTCTTAGTTCAGCTCCTAGCAGACTCAGCTGCCCATCATTATAATGATCAGTCACTGTTATCCATTATTAAATCTCTGTATGGACAACATGGATTGAAAGGTAAAAGATAGGATTACTCTTATTCCTAGAAGAATCTCTCCTGCCTTAGAACTGAGGAACAGTGGTGCAACAGAATAAAATAGAATAATTTGACCTATTTCCAAGCTTGATGTTTACAGGATAAATAAAACCGCTACAGCTGGAACTTGTACTTTTATGTTACTCGTGTCTTTGAGCCACAGGTCAGATTCATTTAGTAGTCTTGATGAAAAAAGTGAAAATATTAAGTTTAAAACCTGACAGTCTCTTTCCTCACACCTATCACCCAGGGGGCTTTTTCTTTCTATCATGTAAGAATAATCCACACTAAAGAGAGTGCTAAATGAAAACTTCATTGTATAAAAGTATTTTTCATTCCACGTACTGTTTGTTATTAACTGCAAAAACTTCTTGAGGGACAGAATTATTTCAAGTTTTTGGAGTGGACTCTGTCCCAAGGGAAAGTTTTGTGAAGAGAAAATTGGGAGTTAAGATTAGGTATGTGAAGCATCTGCTTCTGCTTGAAGAGCCTGAAATAAAAGAAACTCAGGTCTATTCTCTGTGCAAACAGGTGACGGGGATGTCAGTAAATGCCCATGTTCATGTAGATTATAAAAGATGGGTTCTACCTGCTTAGGAACCTCCAAAAAATAAAATCCTGCTGGTAGAAAGAGTTAATCGAGAAGGAGGAGATGTCTCACAACTCAGACACCCACATTTATTGAAAGAATCATTTAGGTCAGTGAATGCAAATAAACAACTGATCATTTAGCCACCTAAGGATACAGCTACAGAGCAAGCAAATTTCTCAGTGCTAGGGGAAGAGGAGGAATCTTGTAATTAATTAACTTACCTGCATGCATTGGGACTGCCATTTTACATTTTGAATCATGCATGCAGTTCTTGTATATCACGTTATTTATGCTTAAAGTAATAGAGAGTGCAAGGAGCTTACGTGAAATGTAACGGCTAGGGTTCAAATCTTTCTAAAGGTAGGTGACTCATATCACTGATGCTGACCCTGCACATTTCAGTATCTGCATAAATTATCAGTATCTTTGACTATCTATAGCAGCTGATCAACTCAGTTATTGCAATGCTGCCTGCTTGTTAAGATACTGTTAGCCTATCATTCCTTCTAAGAGGCTTTTAAATTATGTTTTATTTCAGAAAAAATAAGTGTAGGGCTTGCTTATTTCTACTAACTTTATTTTTGCTCTCTGAAAAGGTGAGGTGGATGGGTCATAAAAGGTGAGCAGGATGATACCTCCTATCCTGCTCTGCAGTGGTGCAACAAACTGGAGTTAGAAGAATTTATGTTATGTACAACTTGAAAAGGGCTCTCGTAATCCCTACTACTCCTCCCTAATTTTGGGATATCTTCAAAGACTCTTTTTCTCTGTTTTTGTACATGGAAGAGTTTGTGTAAGAAGGGAATTCCTTCCCTCTCACTCAACAGCTTTGACAGCATCTCTGACTGATGAGCTCAGGTTTGAGGTCTGAGTGGAAACTGGCAGAATTAGGGTAAGAACCAAAAAGAACATTGCAAAAGCTGATTTCAGATTAAAAAAGTATATTTTTTTCCTGTTTTCCCTGAATCTCTCTATCACAAAAAGAAATGTATTTTATCCTAGTAACTATTAAAAAAAGAAAAAAAAGATGAATCAGCTTGCATGATGCAGACATGTATGGCATGGAGCACTTACATAAGCCCCTGTATCTCTCCACATTTTTTTACTTTTGAACTTCACTTTTACACACGTTTCATGATATGGATTGACAATGAATGGCGGGAACATTCCATAAAAACCTTTATTTCTGTGACTGTTTATTCGTTCTTCTTTTTGTAAATGACTGATTCTGTTTGCACAGAATGTACCTAGATTAATAGCTCTTCTGCCTAGAAATGAGAAAGATAAATCAGGTCTAACCCATGCCAGGATCTACCCAATTTCTGTTGTGTGTGCTTATAGAAGTAGAAAAGATTAATTGTTGATCTTTCTGAGTTCTTAGAATTAACTGTTTCTGAAGGATCAAATAAGAAACAGTATTTGATTTTAAAATTTAGTAATTCATCAGGCAAGGAATAAGGAATTGCACATTGGAAGGCAGTATTTCAAGGCAGTAGCCTTTCATTTTTGGATACCAGTGTATGGACTGGCAGTACAGCCCAAGGGAGTAAGGGCAGGGAACTCAGCCCAGTTCTTTGTATACAGAAAGTAATCTAGCCAAACTGCAATATTTCTGCTGTGTAGTACATTGCATGTCTCAGGTAAGAATCAGAATTCAAAGTCTGTTAAGCTCGAATTACTTAAAACATAGAGAATCACTGGAATTATTTCACATTTTGTAATGTTTTCTGGGAGCCTTAACTCTAAGGAAGTTACTATCACTTTACATTTTTAAGAAGACTGGATTTTTTTTATTTTTAAAATATCCTGGATTAAAGGGTGTGGAAAGAGTTGGGGCACCTGTTTGACTGTTATTTGAAGTTTGTCAAATTATTTCAGTAGGAGCAGGATCAGACTTTTCAGATCATCAAATGTTGGTGACTGGAAAAAGTATTGTTCTTAGGATGAAAGGAGCAGGGAGAGTCCGTGATATTTTGAGCTGGAATTTCTATTACACAAAAATGTCAGAGGGCATGAAGTATTTGAAGGAGGAGAGGGAAGAAATATAATGTCAGGTAATACTGGATCTACAAAAGCCAAATACAAAGTATGCAGAGTATAAGGACACATTTAAATCCGAAATTATTCTACAGTTTTAATGAACAGTCTTGTAAAGATTCTTTATAAGCTAAGTAAATCTTCTTAGAACTCTACAAATCTCAGCTACTTTAAAAAAATTACATTCTTTTGACAGCTATATTAACATATGGCTCTGCATAAAGGAATCATGTTGAATACATGCAATGTAATATTGGGATATACATTAAAAAAAAAAGAGATGAGAGGATCCAGAAATATAATCTTCTTGTAATCCTGTATTAATCCGTTCTGTACTGCTAAGGTTTTCATTTGAGCGTGGAGCTCAAAAAGATTCTGGTAGAAGCAGAAAAAGAGAGAGAAAATGAAAAGTCTTCTGTATATAAATCCCCAGAGCTACACCTATAAAGAATTTTTGCAATCTGCAAAGAAAGGAATAGCCTCGGGAACTAATCTCTTATTGCATGGATTTCTCTCTTTTTGTCCTGACCTTGGCTCTTCCACAGCCCCAGCTAGTGTGCCTCTGCCTCGTGATGAGCTCACTGCTACTGCTGGCTCTCAGGGCATGCCTTTTCAGCAACAACTTGCTATTTTAACTAATCCCACACTGAGATCACTCAAACACTGAAAGAGGGTTTAATTTCACTATCAGCTAGACCAGCAGAGATGACAAATCAATTGATTTTGTAGCACGTGATGAAAATGGTAATGCTTAATTATCAGTGCTGTTAGTGAACTTCAGAGTAGGGGCTGATCTAAGCAGAGATCGGATCACAGAGCATTTGCTTGGAGAAGCAGCCACCTTAAAAACTAAGAATGCCAAGAATGTGTTTGCCTCCAGGTTTTTCTATTAAAACTGGCTTAAAGAAGGTTAGCAAGGGAGAAAAGTCTGAATTTTTCTTTTGAAGTTTGAATCAACAATTTCAATATTAGAAATGGACCAAGGTTAAATCTCATAATATGGAAAGTCTAAATACTACTAGTGGTATTATTTCTACTAATTATATATATATATATATATATAGATATATATAT
>NW_010340373.1:0-12939 GCF_000700745.2 Antrostomus carolinensis
TTCCCGGAGGCAGCGGGGCCGGGACCCGGCAGGAAATGGAAGGATGAAACGTGCAGCCGGAGCGGTGATGTTCCTTCTCTCCTTGCTTTCCCCTGCAGGAACGTAATCCGCAATGCTAGTTCTCAGGTTGCTCAATGTTGTCGCTCCAGCCTACTTCTTGTGCATCTCCCTAGTGACCTTCGTCCTCCAGATCTTTCTCTTCATCCCCAGCATGTTCAGAGACCCTTCCACCACCCCACTTTTCTCTCCTGCTCTGCTGCATGGGGCCTTCTTCCTCTTCCTCTCAGCTAACGCCCTGGGCAACTACGTCCTTGTGATCCAGAGCTCCCCCGAGGACTTGGGCAAGGGCTTAAACTTGGGCGAAGGAGCCGAAGTGCTGGCAGACTGGCTGGATGGAAGCAGGTCCCCTGGCTCAGCCTTGCCCAGCACTCACTTCTGTAGACTGTGTGCCAGAGTGACCCAGAGGCATGACCACCACTGTTTCTTCACAGGGAACTGCATCGGGAGCAGCAACATGCGAAACTTCATCATGTTCTGCCTCTACACCTCCCTGGCTTGCCTCGACTCCCTGGTGGCAGGCATGGTTTACATTTCTGCTGCACTCTCCATGTCTTTTGCGGACCCTTTGGCCTTCCTCACTCTTCTGCCTCACTCCATCAGCCAGTTCTTCTCAGGTAAGGACACCTTCCTCAGAGAGGAGGAGCATTTTCCTCCGCCTGGGCTCCCACGGTTGGGGATGGGACATGATCTTCCTCAGATAGCGGTGTGTGGGGAGCAGTGGTGGGGAAATGGGCAAAAGGGAGAACTGGCTGTGTTCAACACAGTCCTCTAGAGGCTAGAGACAGCTTTTGCAAAGGACTTTGCTTCACCTGAAATAAAGGCTGGGACCCACTCCAGGTTACAGCCACAGCCTGATTCCTAATGCACGAGGCCCTGGAAAATGCCCCATAACCAGCATGTCTGTGACAGAACTGGGCTATTTGTCCTGCAGGCAGTGTATTGCAATTAGACAGAGGAGATGGATTTCAAGCATTGTACTGCGGGTGAGGGGAATCTTTTGCCTGTCCTACAGGCAGTTGGAGGGTCTGTAGGTTTTCATATCTCACAAGTCTACAGGTTCTCCATATCCCAGCAGAGATACTCTCATTCTCTTCATCCAGGTCTGCTCTCCACTGTCACCCCCCTCCTGCTTCTTGGCAGCACAAACTTACCTGAGATCTTGCCACCCTTTCAGCACAGGACAACTGGGGTTCAGGCAACAGAAACCAAGGGAGGAGTTAATGTGACATGATTAGCCACCACTTTCATGACCCCATTCTGGGATACAGGTCCACAGACAACCAGGGGAAATCCTCTGTGCTTGCTCTTTGCAAGAGCTCCAGACCAAAACCAAATATCTCTTTCTCCTTGTCCCCATCCCTTACCCCTCTTTCTGCTTCTCCCCCTTTCCTCTCTCTCTCCGCCTTTCTGTAAATCTCCACAAACCTTCCTCTTCCCCCTCCTGATTCTGCTCCCATAACTCTTCCTCTGCTCTATCAGCCTTGCCTCTTCACCTTTCAACATGCCATCAAACTCTCCAACCTCAACCCTTTTTCTGTCCAAACCAAAGAGCTAGATAAAACCTGGTGTCAGAGAAGGGACTATGCAGACAGCCTAGACTGCTATTCTGCCCTGAAAGCGACTGCAGAAAAATGCCATTTCCCCCCTTTGCAGCTCATGCCTTGCACACTCAGACCAGCTTTTGTTAGACTAAAATAGGTATCCCATATATTTTAGCTTGGCAGATTCAGCTGAGCTCAGTAAGAAGGGCCCAGAGTCTATTTTGGCTCATGCACCATCACCAGAAATGTTGATTACAACCTGAGTGTGGAGCCTCTGCTGCTGGGGATACAGGAGCCAGAGAGGCCCCAGTTTGCTTTTTGGGTTCCAGGCTGGGTTTGCAGGGTTGCTATCTGAAAACAAACATCTCTCTACTTGGCAAATCAGCAGATTAGTCATGGTAATCACTGAGAGACAATAAACACAAGATTCTGCCATGACATTTTTATGGAGTCATTTTTCCAAGTAGAATAATTTTTGTAAGCAATGTTGCACGAGCTTCACTAGGATTAAAAACACTGGGAAGGATTTTCCCCTGTGCCTAAGCTCTGCTCAGCACAGCAGCCTGGGAGGGGGAGCAGGGATGTGGGAGGAGATTATGAAGGAATTAGTTCTCTCTCTCTGACTCTGTGGGCTCATCTGCACAGCTGGGCCCTGGCTGTACAGATGAGCCACTGAAGTGCCCCAGCTCTGGTGTCAGCAACTGCAGTGCCAAAGACATTATGTGGGCAGTGTGTGACACAGTAGGGCTGGGTGCAGGGCTGGGAGCCAGGAGCCGGAACATCCTCCAGAGGCAGCAGCTCCCAGCAGCTCCCACTGAACCTCTAGCTTGGCAGGGGTGGGAACTGCTGCCTCACTCAGCAATATACAGATACATGGTGTATTGGTTGCCTCGAAGGAAGGGCCTACTGGGTTTCTACCAGCACATTTATCTTCCAGTTCAGGAAAGAAAAACAGCCTGGAATAGTTACCTGGAAGGGTTGTCCATCCAATGTTGTTCGGCTAACATAACTATTACTTAAAGGTTGCTGTAGGATCCAAATAGAGCATTGCTATAGCAGGGAAAAAACTTTACCTTTCTTCTCCAGCATACCCTCTGCACTGGAGAAGGAGTAAAAGAGGATGAAGGGTGAATCTGCTGGTCTTATGTCAACAGTGTTTCCTGCTTTCATGCTGGGAAAATTTTCAGTTGTCTCATTCTGGCCAGACTGTGCTTGGGCATGGATTTCAGGATCTGACCCAGAGCCTGTAATTTCAGCCTGTGATTCAGGTTCTCAGGCACAGATAATGTATGGCAATAAGCTTGAGATCACACCGGGTCAGTTAGGGCAAAAGTGATTCTGAGACTAAAATGGACTGTGGTGATGAGAGACAAATGGAAAGTACTTTTGTAAACACGGGTCAGATTGGATGCACAAAAGACATTTTAGAAAACACTTTATGTAGGTAACCTGAAGAAAAGGTTAAAAAAATCATGTATCTGGAAAGCACAGCTCAGAGATGCTTAATAATTGCAAGAGGAAACAAGGGTAATTACTTTCTTGATGGTGAGTTTCAGCAGCTCATAGAAATAAAGCTTACAGCCACCTTGCAAAGGCTCTAAAGAAAATACCCGTCTTTCTCCATATCCCATCTAAATATCAGCTGTAGGAAAGAACAAATGTCTGTCATGCTGCAGTCCAGCAAAAGAGGGTCAGAGAAGCCTGCATTTGGCTCTGGGCTTCCTACCTGATAGATTAATTTATTCTGACAGAATTGGTATGAGGATTTGTCACCATGCTAAGGGGCTTGTTCTTCCCTTGCTGTATTGCATACAAAGCCCACTGAGCTGAATGGGATCTAATGAGAAGGGAAAGATGACATTGCATTTAGGAAGAAAACTGAATGACTCCTGTGCCTTTTTCAAGTGAGGACAATCTCTGAAAGCTTGAGGCTGTAGTCAGTGTCCTTACAAATCATCCTCAGAGGGGCCTGCTGCGCTCCTGGGTCAGCCCCAATCTCTCACAGCACTGACAAGTGGAGAAGCTGGGATTCACAGACTGCAAAATCAGGTGACACCATCTAATCCAGCCTTCTGTATAAGAGAAGCAAGAGATACTTATCCAGCCACCCTTGTATTGAACTTAAAACCTGAAGCAGCCATGTACTCATTTTAGGCAGCACACCTCTACTGTCCCTGCAGTCCCTGCTCCAGCACGATTGCTCTTGCAGGGCCTTAGAGTGACCAGAGCTTTCACCTGCCCGAGTCTCTCTGCCTCATGGTCTTCCAGAGGGATGGGAGCAGGTGAGAGCTTTTTCATTTTTAAACCTTGCAGAAACCAGTGAGAGGATATCAGCTATTTATACCAGTACTGACACACGTCTGATCTTCTTTGTGTGCCTGTGTGTAAATATGGTTGTTTAATAATATACCGATATACACAAAATATATGTGTATGCATTCATATGCACACATAGAGAGTATTATTTTAATAGATTTAGATCTACCTACGCACTGAAAGGTCACTCAGGGATACCTGCTATTATACTAATATTTTCCAGAAGGAGTTCTGAAATCACTGTAGAGGAAAGGGCTCACAGAATATTTTTATTTAAATACATTCAGCACAAATATGTACTACAAAAACTGTTGTCTTAGGAGCTTCAGACCTACAAAGTCTTTTGAGTATTGTAGCAGCAGCTTTAAAAAAGGAATTTGGACTGTATTTTGGAAAGTTTTCTGTTTCTGTCTCTTGCATTTCTATGAAAACTGCCTTTGCCAATGGTAGGAAAGTCATTACTGATTTATTTTTCTTTTTTAGCATATTTTGTGTATCTATATATAGTGATGAGAGAGAGTGAGAAAGAGAAATCCCAAATCTTTCTGCCTGGTATCAGTGCACACAGTAAGGCTTCTGGAAGCATCTACATGCTGTAGGACCCACATCTCTTTTCAAAGGAACCTAGAAATCTTAGATGCACTGTGGTGAGCAGGTAGATCCTTAAATAAATTAACCATTCTTCCAAATAGTGCTGAAGTCTTATGTATGTGTTTCACAAATTCTGGCTGAATTTGTCCCTGTAGTCTAGATCCTCACATTAACAGCAAAGGGAGAAGTGTACGGAGACCATTGTAATTTTAGGATTTCCCCAGCAGGGTCCATTGCACCAGACACTACAAAGGAAACAATTTTATGTAGTTAGAGCAACCAGCCTGTCTTGCTCCTAACTCCCCACTTGTGGCCAGAGAATGGAGGCAGCCTGTTTGCTCTCGGGGCCGAGTGCTGCAGTGACATGTGAGGTGTGTCTAAACTCTCTCTTTTATTGTCCTCCCTCCCCCTGACTCTTGGTCTGCAGGAGCTCTCCTTAGCTCTGAGATGTTTGTCATCCTCATGCTCTACCTCTGGCTTGGGATCGGACTGGCCTGCGCCGGCTTCTGCTGCCACCAGATGCTGCTGATCCTGCGTGGGCAGACACGGTACCAGGTGCGGAAAGGGATGGTGGTAAGAGCCCGGCCCTGGAGGGACAACCTGCAAGAGGTCTTTGGCAAGAGGTGGCTGCTAGGACTTCTCATCCCTGTGCTGAATGTGGGAAGTGATTATCGTAGGCAGAAAGAGAAATAAAATTATCTCCCGCTGTCTCTTAGATCACTAAAGAGCTGGGCTACTCTGTTTCTCGGGATTGCAGCCTCTGTGGGAGGAAAGGACTGGCTACTAAACAGAATAAACTTAGCATATTAACAAGGAGATCACAAATCATGTAGATGAAGTGATACTGCAGCTTTGTAGTCACATCACTGCACCTGTGTACGTGGCAACAGTCTTTGAACTAGCAGAAAAATTAGTCAAACCCTCCTGTGGCTTCCTGCCTGACTCCTCCAGCCCCCAGCCCCATTAGCTACCCTACATAGTCCCACAGCAGGAGCTTTCAGAGAGCCTGGGCTGTTGTGGTAGACTGCAAAAATGGTGTCTGTTCCTTGGGAGGGGTTTCCAGGGTGCCTTTTTGGCTCTTATATACTTGAGGTAACTTCATAGTAATAAGAAAGTCTTTAATGACAGAACTGCAATGCAAACAAGCTGCCCGAGGAGCAGGTATGCACGTGCCTAATGCAGCAGGTAAACCTCTCCACAGGCTAGAAAATTAGAAAGAAAACAAAGAGAAATTCAGAATTTCTCATTTCTGTTCTCGATCTGCTCCCTATGCAATGATATGTCAGGACTGTAGTTCTGCTACTTATTTTTAGCAGTCCTTTGCCCAGTTACACAGCCCAGGCAAAGCTGACAGTGAGCAGCAAGCAGATAAATCATGGTCAGACAGAGGCACAAGGGGAGGAAACTGCAGAGGTGAATGAAAAGGCTGTGTTTGAGAAGCGATGTGAAGAGGCAGGTTATGTGTGCCTGTGAGAGACAGAGAGGGAAGTGTGGACACACAGCAAGCTGTCAGGAGGGTGCCAAGAGCCCTGCTGATGTGTCTGAGCCCTGATGCATCGCCCTCCCGCAGAGGGTACCTGCACCATTAGTGCTGTGAAGAGTTCAAAATCCCAGAAGACAGGGAGGTTTTCCAGACAGTCAGGATGCTTCACTTTGCACTGAAACAAACAAAAACCCGTTTACCTTGGACATCCCTGCCACACCGTGTTTATAGGCTCTCCAGGGCAATTCCCTCTCACACTGCTGCAGAGGCGTAAATTCATCCATGTTATAACTCCATTAAGGAGGTTAATGGAATTACTACAGGGATTAATCAGCCTAATGTGTCAGTTGTTTTCTAGCTGAAGCAACAGCCCATGAGATCAGTGCTGAGATCCTACGCTAATAGGTGCCTTAAGAAAGGATACCATGACATCTCTACCAGGATCATAGCGCTGGATTCCCCAGCAGCTGCAACAAGAAGCCTCTGTTTTGGCAAACTTAATGTGGGCTGGATAGGAATCCACTGCTTCTCTTTAATAGGCTGGGGAGTATGCTGACAAGCCGTGAAAAATGTAATTTCTTCCTCAGAAATGCTCTTGGTGTATCCCAGGTAGGGGAATGCACCTGCTTCCATCCTTGCATTTCTCATGAGCCAGAACAGAGGCACTCATTCCCACAGCCTGTGCAACCATCCTTCACTGCTTCACACTTGTATGCACATTTGGATCAATAACAAACAAAGTCTATTGTGATGAGCAGAGTAACTATGAAAATATACTGGAAAAACCCTTAGCTGAATAATTAAAACATGTAGGATGTATGTCCTTCCACACCGTGTGTGTTCGCATGAACGCACCGCTGTTTCCACGTGTAATACGCTGTATTTTCACTAACAGTGAACAATAAAGAGTGTTCTGATTTTTTTCATAAGCTGTATTGTGCTTTTTGACAGTTCATTAGCTGTCTCTGTACATTTGTTACAGCATACACAGGGACACGTTGAAGGAAAAAGTTAGGATTTGTTTATTGGCTTTGCCAATGAGTCATCGTATGATTTTGGACAAGTCCTCTCACCCTTCCTACTTTAGTGTAATGACCAATCTAAAAATGCATCTAATAACCAGCTTGCAGACCCATTCTAATTTCTATTTATAAATTACACTATCAATCTCAACTGAAAGCTACAGGAAAATTAAGCTGTTCTCACCACCCACAAACAGCATCCCAATGTAAATTACTCCTTACTGTCACGATGGCACCAAGGTGAGCAGACAGTCACCTTGTCGCTGGAACCAGAGCCAATGCCTTGTGCCATACACCTCGCCTTGGAAGGATTCCCAGCATTATTCTTATTCCACAGACTGGTTGATGCTACTTCTTCTTTTTCATGTATTTCTAAAGACTGTCAACACTTCAGCCAGCAGCTTCCTCATGTCAGCAGAAATTATGGTTTGACACCCTCACCCTCTGCTTTTGGCGTTTGATTGACACTGCAGTCTCAGGCAGCTTGTGGCACTCGGCGCCTGCTGCCACGTTGCCTCGGGCGGTCAGCTCTTTGGGGCTGGAAGCTCTTCAGGGCTGCACGCCGAGAAGGGCACAACCAACTCAGAGTTTCAGTGAGCCAGTCTGCAAGGACAGCCCCCGGGCAGCAGAACAGAATTAGTTGTCCATGAAGCCTCTTGCCTCTTCACACCAGGGTTGGATCACGCCCAGCCCCTGTGTCAGGGTCACAGCTGCCTTCCCTCACTGTGAAGTCTCGGTCCTTGCTGAAGCACAGAGCGATCCCAGTCTGGGTAACTGCAGCACAGTTCTGCACAACTATTCTTTCTGTCAGACACTTGTGTTCCTGGCTGTAAATTGCTGCATTGCCATTTTATGCAGCTAAATGGTTCCTTTGCAGCAAACTACTGGATTTCTGCAGTAATGGTGGGATTTCAGATGGATGCAGCCTTTACAGCTATGATCTCCTGGGATGAAAAGAGCAGTAAAAATGTAACATTAGACTGACGCTGTATATTGGCTTATTTTTCTGCTCATTCCCAAGTGTGTGCCCTGTTTGGGGTAGAGTAGTGCTTCTGAAGGAACAGTTAAGAGTAGCTCTTTAATTATCCAGCTGGCCTGACACCCCTTCTTTGTCATACCTGTGCATCTACTTACAGAGATCCTTGGCAAGGAAATGTAACAAAGCTCAACAACAGTGAACAGAACATTTGCTTTTAGCTATGATCTAGTAAATGAAGGCTGAGCTCAATGGCAATGTCACAAATTCTAAATCTGTTCAATGGCTCTAAAGTTTTATAAGGATAAATAATGAAAGCTTCTCATTTTCTGTGCTTAGAGATCCATTACTTACTATTTGCATTTCATTAAATAGCAGTTGCAATAGCAAATATATTTTGTAACATGATTTCCTCTGACAATGTCTAAATACTTAGAAAGGTTTTAAAAATAAAACACTTAGGGCTTTCTGGCTTTGGAAAATCAAATGAGGATAATTTCTTCTCTAATAATGCTAGTGGCTGAAGTAAAAGCTCCCAGTTGCCTAAGACCTTGCACAGAAACCAGAGACTTTTGCTTAGTGGCTTATCTATTTTAAATGTGACCACCTGAAAAAATGGTGCCACCTCTAAGATCTGGTAACTGTGAAGTAAACCAGAAGTCCATTCTTCTGTATAGTAAGAATCTCATACAAAATAAGAAGTAGATGGTTTCCCTCTTCATACTACACTATTGGGCAGCTCTCAAGGCCTGCAAGCAAAAGGTCTTCATTGGATATTCTCAGAGGATATAGAGTTAAAACATGGAGAGTCTCAATTAATAAGGCACAGGGAACGTATGAGAAAAGATGGCATGAAATAGCATTTATCTTGTTTAAGAAATAGCCAGCTCAAGGGAGATGATCACAGTCTAAAAATACTTCTAGGGAGACAGAATAAATGAATTAAGAGACTCATTAACTGTAAGGAGATAGCTGGAGGAGGACAGGCAGTCCTGGACTGAGAGAAAGAAAAGCTGGGGTCAGAGCCTAGGGCATCTATCTTTATAACAGTCAGAAGACAGCAATCAGAGAAAGTGGCCCCAGTGAGAGCAGAAGTGATTTGACGTTGGTAGGGATGATGCACTGAGACTCATCAGGCAGTAGGAGGTATGACAACTGAATTCAAGTTACCTGCGTTGATTATTGACTGAATGGACACAAAGAAAGCCCAGACTGAGAAAACTCATTGCTAATCACTTTCTGCACAAAAAACTTCAAAGCCCCAGCAGAGCCAAAAGGGTTTTTTTCCCTCAAAGAACAACGGATGTTACAAGCAGGAGCTGCATGGGTAGAAGTTGTAAGTAGCAACAGCAGAGTTTATATAGTCCTCTTTGAGTTATTTAGACTAGCCAGAACTATCATGGCTGGAGTAAAGCAATGGCCTACTTGTTCAATATAATATTCCAGAATTGCTATCAATTACAAATAAATGGAGCATGTTGATCAGCTTACTTCAAAAGAGGCAAAGTGGTGGATGGCAATAGCAAGCTCTGCACATGGAAGAGAAGGGTTACCTTGTGATCAGTGGGGATGGGGAAGTTTGATTTGTTTGTTACTGATTTTCCAAACACTGTTGTTAATCTACTGTGATCTTGAATAGTTATCAACTTGGCTTTGCTGTGATTACTGTATATCCGCCAGCGTAGGGGAATGCACAGCCTCTGCTACGCATTTCAGCTGGTTTGCTCTTGTCTATCTTTAACACCAGTCATTCCCAGATTCACATTATTAGCATGTCTGACTGGAAAATTTCCTTTGGATGTCAGGTCAGTCTTTTAGCTGCTTGTGTTGGATAAGAACAGATGAAGACATGAACCTATGTATAATCTGACTGCTTAAAATATGATATATTGGGTTGCCATCACTATATCTTTAAGAATATTACATATTCACTGGGCAAGGGGTTTAACACAGTGGACCCACTTGAGAGTGCCTAGGAGTTAACAAGTGACTTGAATGCAGCCCTGTCACAGAGGCTGTTAGCAACGAATGATGTTATCATCCAGAAGTGTTTGAAACCACAGATGAGCTTCATGGCCAGTGACAGAAAAAGAAGAGACAGATACAGCATCATCAGCCAGGGTTCCTAATGGTTTATGATTGCTGGGAGGAAACTGTTGACCAGTACAACATAAGAAATATTTGTAGGTCTAAACATGAACTGCCAAACAGGTCCACAAAGTCCAGATGCTATGAAAGCTGCTTTGAGAAAAACTTCAAAGTAGCATTACCTTGAGGAGAAAGCGTTTCACTAGATAAGAACTTCCAAGCACTCAATGCTAAGATCAATGTGTTCAGCA
Organism: Antrostomus carolinensis; assembly: GCF_000700745.2. NCBI lineage: Eukaryota > Metazoa > Chordata > Aves > Caprimulgiformes > Caprimulgidae > Antrostomus > Antrostomus carolinensis. The sequence goes on from NW_010340373.1 coordinate 10,329, forward strand.
ATGGAAGTTCTTCAAGACTTGGCGAACTTGTCCCCCTAATGACAACTTGCAAGTATCAGTTATTTATTAATCTTCAGTGAGTTTGATATTCAAGGCTGTCACTAGATGGTCTCCCAAAACATCCAGTGCTAAATTAAATAAGAATGGTTTATATAATACTGAAGGCCACCATAGGTCCTCCCAGTAGCATGTCTTGATACTATGATTTTCTTCTCCAGGGAACACCTGTAACACTCAGGGAGATGGTTTTGTCTGAGAAAACCCTTATTAACTAAGCAATTTATGACACTAAACAAAACTTGATAGAGATTTTGTAAGTGTTGTTGTCAAGGCAAAGAATTTTTCCTTTTCTCTTCAAGCCATAGTATAGGGTATAAAAAAATCTTTTGGACCCATCTATCCATGTCTCTAAACTAGTGTGCACTAGACTGCTATTTTGAGTGCTCTATCAGTCTTCCTTTATACTTCCAATGTCACTAACCATCCCAGAAAATAAGCCAATTCGTGAATACGAAGCCATGAAAGAAGGTACAAGGAAATAAAGGGACTGACTGTAAAAAGAAAAAGGTGGCAACAAGGTTCTACTAAGCTATCAGTGATATAGTTCATGGAGATCTAAAATCTCTTTTAAAGTCTCGGAAACAAAGCTCCAAAAAACTTGTCATATTTTTCATGCCAGGAGGAAAGCTGAAATTTCAAATCAAACTGTAAGATCCAGTTTCTGGCTCCCAGAACTGGAGTGTTTTCCAGGTGTATCAATTCAGCCTGCTGCCACCTCGGATCATTCCATTGCTTCAGGGCAGTCAGGTGTTTTAGAAATTTGTCTATACCTAATCAATGCAGCTGGCAGGCACAGCCAGCTTGGGCAGAGCCAACATCCTGCAGCACGAGGTGCCATCAGCTCAGCAGAAATGTTACTATCCAGGCTGTCAACAGCACACTACAAGCCCCTTTAGCTCAGGCAAGGATTTTTCATGTAACAGAAACTTTCTATAAGATCCAGGCTTGAGGAAGAAGAAATTCTGTAGTCAGGCTGGAGGCAAATACCACATCTCTCCCCTTGACAATCTCTGTTTGGCTTTGTGTACTGACTGCTCCTTATGAAATAATTTGGCCAAAACTCATCCAGCATAGTCCAATCAGCTATTGGCATCTTCTGGAAATGGATGAACTTCAGCAGGGGCTCATTAGGATACGTATTATGTTGATGGGAAAAGACTAGGAAAGTGTGAAATATGTGAAGGAGAGTGCCAACCCAGCCTACAAATCACAGCATGATGGACAACCTCAATATGAGCCTGCAGAATAAGATGGCAGCATTTCAGACTGCACATGAAGATGAAGTTGAAGCAAAAAAAAATTACAATGAACATTTTCCATGGTGCTCTGATGCAATAAAGACATGGAATATTATATTCAGCTTTGCCTTCATTAGTCAAACCAGATGGAGTTCACAGAAAAGCCACAAAATATTAAGAAGCTGAGAAATAGATTTCTAAGAGGAAAAAATAGTTGTATTTGCCTAGCTTTGGTAATTACGGCCAAAGTGGATGTGAGGAAAATGTGGCAACCATCCATGTATTTTGGAAAGTGGGAGAAATACATCTGGTTGGATAAACAAGCACCAACTAGAAATAGAGTTCAATTTAAGATAAGGAAATGACATGTTAATATTTCAGGAAATACTTCCAAACAGCAGTTCTTCCCCTGTCAGCCTTTAGAATAAGCTGAGATTGAAGAAGCTGAAATCTTCACATCTAGGGAGCTACAGAACTGAACAGGGTAAAGCACAGTGAATAAGGAACTGCCCGCTGTTGCTGGAAAACAACAGAGAGGCTTCCACTTTTTACCTAGATAGTTGCTCAAGTTTAAGCCAAGAGGAGCTAGATACTGATCATACTCACCTGGGATTTGTTTATATTATTATTATGACCCTTTCCTGTTCTCCATTGCACTTCTTGCCATCTCAGCTGGGTTCAAAATATTTATTAGTACTAGTGTTTTATTCAGTAGGAGTAACATGAACTACAAATAGTTGTGCAAATAGTAATTACATATAGGTGATATGTATTGAAAAAGCACAAAAATTGGGATTAGAGCATGTGATTTCCGCATGGCTTCTGTTTGTAAATGCTACAGCAATGATTGAGAGACAGCAGAGAACTTCACAATTTTATATCCCTAAAGTAGTTTTCTGTTCAGTGATGAGATACGATGATATTTCTCAGCATTTCAACAGGACTAAGGGATACTCAAATTGTTTATGTTTTTACATTCCTCTGTACTTTCAAGTACTGCCAGAATGACCACTCTGTGTGTACGTAAACTGAAGAAAATATCTATATTTAGATTTGATTTTTTTTAACCTTGAAATGAAGTTAGGTATGTTAACTTCCATAACACATCTTTCAGATGATTTGGATCAATGTTGCCAATTAAGGACTTCTGGAAATGTCAGGACCCTTAAATAGAGCAGCTACATAAATACATGCAAACTGACATCATAGATTTAAGATCACTTTTGAATTCTGACACAATTTTAAGATGCTCTTTCTTTTTCTTTTGTACTCTTGGTCCATCTCCGTCTCCCTCCAAATCTAATACAGGGAAA
>NW_010340374.1:0-3944 GCF_000700745.2 Antrostomus carolinensis
CATTCTCCATGTGCCTTAGCATAGTTTTTAGTAGTATCTTGCCTGGCACTGAGGTGAGACTGACCGTCTCACTTCAGTGAGTGGGGTGTCTGTAGTTCCCCGGGTCTTCCTTGTTTCCCTTTTTAAAAATGGGGGTTATGTTCCCCTTTTTCCAGTCTGCAGGAACTTCACCAGACTGCCATGACTTCAAATATGATGGATAGTGGTTTTGCAACTTCATCTGCCAGTTCCCTCAGGACCCACGGATGCATCACATCAGGTCCCATGGACTTGTGCACCTTCAGGTTCCTTAGGTGGTCCCAAACCTGATCTTCTCCCACAGTGGGCAGCTTTTCGTTCTCCCAGAACTTTCATTGGATTTCTAGGACTTGGGCAGTGTGGCATGAGCCCTTGTCGGTGAAGACTGAGGCAAAAAAGTCATTGAGCACCTCAGCCTTCTCAATGTCCTGGGTGACCAGGTCTCCCATTGCCTTCCAGAGAGGGCTCACATTATCCCTAGTTTTCCTTTTTTCCCCAACATACCTGTAGAAACTTTTTTTGTTACCCTTGACATCTCTGGCCAAATTTAATTCTGTCAGGGCCTTGGCTTTCCTAACCTGATCTCTGGCCACTTGGGCACTTTCTCTGTATTCCTTCTAGGTAACCCATCCTTCCTTCTGCCCTCTGTAGGCTTCAAGAATAGTTGTTTAGAATTCAAAAATTGCGGTTTAGGCTTCAAGAATTGTGTTCCACCCTCTGTAGGCTTCAAGAGTTGTTTAAGAACTATGTGGTTTATTTCTACATTTCTTCTTTAAAATACTTTTATACCAATAGTCTATGTGAGGAATTTGATAGCTCTCCTCTGTACAATAATAATATCTCTAATGTTCTATTAGAGGGCAGTAGTATCTCAGAGAATACTAACCAGAGAGGAGGAGAGAGTCTTAAAATCTTTGCTGAAACTTTCATCTGCAACTAATAGTACAGGACAGCAAGAATTCCCTTAACAGTACAGTGCTTCTGGGACTAAAAATGTTGCTTGAAACTGAATGTTAATTTATGCCTGTGAACAGCCACTGGGATGTTTCTAGCATATAAAGTGATGGACAGTAATAACCGCGGATTTGTATCTGGAGCATTATCAGATCTCCACAGTTTGAAGGACTTCAGGTGCTTTACACAGCCCATCAGGGTAAAGTGATGTAAAGTAGGTCAGGCACTAGGAGGAGGGAAGTGAGATGGGAAATCATCGTTGGTACAGACATTAGCACATTGTGATCTCATCCGCTGCTGTGAAGCTGTAACACAGACTTGCTAAAGTCTGCCAAAAATATTTTTCTTCATGTACCTGTCAGTAGATCTGTCTCCTCTCTGCAGTTGTTATGTCTGACTGCAATATGTTCTAAATAATAATGAGCCATGTGGGAAAGTGTTAATGCAATTTATATATGAATGCTAAGTAATGTATTTTGTACAATTTTGTATAAAATTGTATATTGATAAACATGAACTGCTACAATAATTTTCTTTTGCAGTGAGGAGCATGCATGTGACCAAATACCATATAGGTGCATAAAATACAAATGCTCGGCCCGCCAAAAATAGGTGTTGGGCAAGAAATCTGTCCAATTTTTTTTTACATAATGTAATTTTATGTAGGTTACAAGACCATTCTGATGGCTTTCAGTACTTGTTCTGAATTCTTAACAACAATGGGGATAAAAATTCTAAATAAGATTTATTGCAATATTTTTAATTATAATTTTCTTGTTCCTTAGATATCAATTCTCCCTTTTTTCAGTTTTGAATCCCCAGTAAATCTATTTGCTTTTAGTTTTCTTTAGAGACCTCTGCGGGCACACACAAACACTCATCCAGCTGCATACATTCATCTTTGAATACAAATTCCACAGAGCGGGTGTGATATAAGCATCCTTATATAGGGAAAAATTCTTATAAAATATAAAAGACTGTGACAACTAAGTTGATAAATGCAATTCATCAAAGAACTCCTCTATAATTAGCTCCTAAATGCCTCCTACACTTGTTATTTAAGAGCCAACTTCCTCAAACTTAACCTGACAAGTCATATTGTCCTTGTTTAGGTACTGAAATATTCATGTTATTTTCTTTTCCTTTTCTTTTACTTCAGTTTTAGAGAAACAATTCATTAAGATACTCTAAGATTTTATTAGTGTAGTGTGAGAGTGTGGAAGTGTGAGTATAAAGAGAAATATCTCCACATGTCTCTGTTCCTGAGTAATTTTTAAATAAACAGAGGTTCATGGAAAAATGACACTTTATAATAAAGACCAATCAATGTATTTATCTCTCTTTTGCCTGAACTACTGTTAGGACTTGTCACTTTGTGCAAGATCGTTCCAAATAGTCATCTGCTATCCTAAACATGGTTAATCTTATCTGAATTCTTCTTTGTCTCCTTCTGCTGTATATTTTATGAAACTGGGATTTTAATGATCATTTTAGGTTGTTACTATTTACATATAACACATTGTATGCATATCAGAAAAAACAAGAGTCTTAATAGAAAAAAAGGAAATTTACCTTCAGGTCAGTGTCAGACATACAGATGACTTGAATTTAGGCAGTTTTGCAGTTTTAAAATTAATTGCCCTTCCCACAGTGATCCTTTCAAACTCCTGCACCAGACGTACAGAAGATATTCAGTGGAATGCATAAAAGAGTTATTTTACACAAAGAGATGTATGCTTTCCAGATGAGTAAACCTGTCCACTGCAGTGAAAGAAGAACACATATTAGCTTGTGTCATGATGAAGATATCAGAGAACAGTCTAGAAACTCTTCCTGAAGCTGCTGAAAAATGTCCTCCAGGGGGAAAAAAAAAAAAAAAAAAAAGAAAAAGATGGCTGTTGGAAAGGAGATGCATCCGTATATACATACAATATTCATCCAAGTGCAGAAAACTGAAATATTATTTTTAAAAAAAGGACTTATTCCCAGACTATCCAGCAATTCTCAGTCCAACAGGCAACTGCCTTATCTTTACTTTAGATAGCCTCTATTTAAAACACTGGAGAATGTGTCAGTAGAACCATTCCACTTTTCCTGTGCTGGCATTTTAAACCAAGATTCAAGTCTGCTCTGTTTTAGTGAACAAACTGTCTCTCTCCTCCAGTGTGGGTTTTGAACACCAAATCCCAAGGAATAAAGTGTCTTTTCATAGCTTTGTTTAAAGCCCCAAAATCCTGGAAGGGCACAGGATTTCAAATACTCCTGCCTGTCTTGTTGGATCCCTCTTTAAAGCTACATATTTAGTCTATTGTTAATCTACAGCCAACGTAAGGTAATTTTGCATTAATACATTAACTGTTGGGGAAGCAAATGGCAGTTCTGGGCTCTCTCTTGGGCCCAGGGTGAGGTGAGTTGCCAAGCAGGGGGATCTAGGTCCCCCTCAGATGCAACATAGGCAGCTGCAGCGTCCTACTGAAATTGTGGGAGCCTTTATTTCACTCCAGATGACAAACCCAAGGTTTTTACTATTTGTTACTGACTGAGAAGGATTTAATGTATTTAATATTCACAATTTATGGTGCTGAAGCATGAGACATCCTGCTTCCTAGCTATAGCCTTGAGACAAAATTATCCAAATCAAGAAGCTGTATGATATGATCTTCAATTAGAAAAGCCAAAACAACTGTGCCAATAATTGTCTATAGTCAAAATCATCTCTTAAATACCATTTACAATAGTTCCTTCAATACAGGGTGTGAAATACTATTGGCTCTGCTAGTCTGGGTATCCCACTGTTCTGACAATTTCATTAAAACCTTAATAATCCTTTAAAATGAGCAATGATTAATCTATTCATTTGTAAGCCTTGTTGTTGAACGCTGTGATAGACATCATGTTCTTTCACTGTTAACAAGTGCTAATTCCTGGGCATTGTGACAAGTTTCATTTGTCAGTGTTCCTGCAATTTTCCA
>NW_010340374.1:3982-7693 GCF_000700745.2 Antrostomus carolinensis
TTGCCAAAGAAATCCCACACAGTTTTTCACAACTTCTTAATAAAAATAACCTGTGTTAATACTTTGTGTTATCAAGGTGTTGTGTTTGAAAGGAAAAGAGAGGTAAGCAGATTTGCAGAAGAATTTATCTTTTGGCCACCTACCTAATACCATATGTCTCAAGTGTTTGGAAAACCATTGCAATTGTTTCCTGAAACAAAAATCATGGTTTGATGGAAAAGAGAAGAAAATTGTTTACTAGAGAAGCAAATACATGTTATTATTTTTTTGCATGAACAAATTCTGACAAGTAATGAAATTAGACAAAAGGTTTAAAGAAAGAATATTAATTTGCCTCTCCCGAGTCTCCTAAAGTAATAGTTAGAGATGAAATCTCACTTAAATATAGCTGTGCTGTTGTTTCTATCTTTTCATATCTCATTTAGATAGCAGAATATCACAAAAATTACATAAAAACAAGACACATGCAAACACCCTCACCACTCCCCAAAATAAACAAAAAACAAAATCAAAATCAGAAAAGAATCATAGCAAAAATGGAGGAAAACCTGTAGCTCTCCAGCTGGCTCTCCCCATGCCTTGGCTTGACTTCCAGTAATGTCACTGGTTGCTTCAACATTTGCAGATAAATTGCAAGTTGCTTCTTCTCTGATTCATCTGCTACTCTTTTAGTTTGTGGAAGTTACTCAACCTGGGTGAAATGAAGAGGCCTGCATGAGAAGACTGCTACAGACATTAATATATCTATTGTCAGTCACTCTCCTCAGAGGTGGAGAGAAGGTACTATAGATACTGAAGGTACTTCAGTGAGTTTGTAAAGCAGAACAGAACAGCTGTACTACACAGCGGTAAAGCACAGCAAAAGAGTGATGTACTACATGGCTGGGCAGAACACCTAAAAGGTCTTCCAGGAAGAAAGAGTCTTGATTTCTAGGTGCCACTATGGAAACACTTTCAGTTCTCACACCCATCATGGTGATTTGCTTTGAGTATCACAATGAAAAGGAGAAACAATGAAGTGGGGTACACTTCCCTGCATACCCAACTGAATCTTTTCCTGCAACTGGAACATTTGTAACTCACTGTTGCAGTGTGAAATGCTTGGTGCCAAATGGTGTGTGTACTTCTGGGTCTCATCATGTCTTGAGTTAATTTCTTGAGGATTAATTGAAAGCCATTCTTCTGTGATTATTTCTGTAACTGCATTAGGGTCATGATAATTTCTCACGTTTGGTGAGGAAGCTTCTTAGTCAAATATGTATAGGATTTCTCTCCTTTACCTGTCTATCTCTTTTCATGAAACATTTAATTTCCTCAGAGATCTCAACTCCTGGCTGATATTGGCCCAGAGATCTCAAAATTAAAGGAAGAAAGAAAGATCTATATAATTACAGATATTGTGTGAGCCTGGATTTCCTGAGGTCTCTGGCCAAAAGCCATATAATGGCATGGTTTCTGAGCTTATGAATTATTATTGCATTTGATGACAGTTAGGATGACTAAACTGTCTTTAATTTCTGACTTACTGTGTCCCAGGTGGGCCATGCAAAGCCCTGACACTTTGATGTTGTTCTCTCAAAACATATGTCAATATTTCTTCTGAAACCACAGGGCTGGTTATTGTACTTCTGCTGATCTGACTCACAGCTATTTGACAGTAATGTTTTTCCTGTGACTTTTTATGACTTCATTTGAAATTCTCAAATCACTTTGTTGACACCGGTTAAACCTTAAAAACAGCCTTCTGAAGTAAATATTGTACTTGCAGGTTTAAAATGAGAAAACAAAAGGAACAGTAAAACCATGATGAGAAATTCTGTTCTGGTTGTATTTGAGCTGGAGCGAATTATTGCCTGTTGCCTGCCTATGATTACTGAGGCCTCAGATCTGTCAACAGCAGTGCCCAGCTTAGTTCTGGCAGAGTAATCATAGCTACCTCACACACTTATAATAATAGGGCTATCTGACCCCTATTATTTTGATGGAACTGGATTTATGGCATAATTACATGGACAGTTATTCCAGATTAGCTGAGAGGAAGGTAACCTCTGGCAGGGAGTCAGTGTTAAACCCTGGTAGGTAGAGAGGGAATGTTAGCCGCTTAAATTGTCTGAGTTGCAATGAAGCAGCATGTCTGACTGCAGTCTCAGCTCCCTGAGATCAATAACCCACAAGGCCATGATTTAGGTATGCTGAGGGATTAATTTGGTGCACTGTTCATTTGATACACATAAATAGGTCTTTCAGGTGTCTTTTTACATTTTGTGAGAGAGTTGACACACTTAAATGGTCAATCTCTTCTTTAATTTAAGCTGTATCTGAAAAGGAAGGAAGGAAGGTTTGTGAAGGATCTACGAGAATCTCTAACATCTCTAGAAATCTATTCCCCCAAAGATGAGGATTATTGTGGAATGAAATGACTACTAGCAGTGTTAGTTTGAATATTTGTTTCAGCAAATAACAAGTTTAAATCATCAAATTTTTAAGTCATTGTAAGACACTCCAAAGTCTTTATGTATAGCAGATAGCAGAGCACACAAATAAACATAATAATTGCTACTGCTTTAAGCTGCTAATCAAAATACATTTCCAGAGAAACATAATTAGAAGCTGTCATGACATGAGACTGTTTAGCACAATCTGGCATTTATAAGAATAACCATTTAGTTATCTTTGTAGATGTTTCACTGTAAATACTGCCAAGTTTAGTCCATGTTGTGATCCTTTTAGTCACACTGACTAGTACTATTCTGTGAGCATAATGGCATTGATTAGCTAGGATAACTCACTGACTTAACTCCTATTCACTATAAGTAACCAAGCAAAATCTGACCCTTTTGGAAAAAAAAATATTCTGTTTAAAGAGTTCATAGGGGCATCCTCTTTGGGAATTATATCATCAAGTTCATGCTGGCTTTCCATCCATCTACACTAGCTGTATCAAAGGAATATAATTTTGCTTATCTTTTTTTTTTTCAATTTAATATCTGAACCTTAGAGAAGGAGAAACTAGAGCTAAAGTAAGCATTTTTGAGAATTTCAATAAAATAAGCATGCGAGCAATATATGGATCGATAAGTACAATATTGAAACAAACAAACAAGTCAATCAAAACTCAGTAAAAGCCAGAAAATTAAGAGTTAATACTTCATCTATTGACTTTTTGAAGGATAATACGTTCACAAAAGAATCAGTTTCAAATAAATAATTGATTAAGTGGGGAAAATCCCTATTTTAAAAAGCTGACTTTATTTACAGGTTTTGTTATTCATTATGAATATTCACTGAGCCCTAAAATGCTGCAGTTCAAGAATCTGTTTATTCCTTTGTCTATTAGCTCCTGAATAAAAAGCTGACATACATGGTGAAATATTTGATTAAAACATCAATTTATTTGTTGTACAGGCTTCCTTGTGCTTATCTAACTCTAATTATTCTTCTGCTAAAGTTGCTGCATTATCATAATAGAAAACCCATTATTTACTTGTGTAGTATTATCTTCCTGTAATCTGTCTCCTCCTGAGTTGCCATATACATTATGCTTTATTTCTCTGCTGCACTCACAATAGTCTTTAACTGCAGTACTTCATAGGCTGAAGATACATAATATTATTATTATTTTTTTAATACTATCATACTTCAGCTATGAATAACAAGGCAGAATCTGGCTTCCTCAGGCCTCCCACCTGCCTGAGATGTGAGCAGGTGGAT
>NW_010340375.1:0-1968 GCF_000700745.2 Antrostomus carolinensis
TCTGGGCTGCAAGCGCACATTGCTGGCTTACTTTCAGCTTCTCGTCTTCCACCACTCCCAAGTCCTTCTCTTCAGAGCTGGCCTCAAGCCACTCATCGCCCAGCCTGTATTTGTGCTTCAGATTGCCCCAACCCAGGTGCAGGACCTTGCATTTGGCCTTGTTGAACTTCATGAGGTTTGCACAGGCCCACCCCTCAAGCCTAGTCAAGATTCCTCTGGATGGCATCCCGTCCCTCCAGCGTGTCAACCGCACCACTCAGCTTGGTATCATTGGCAGACTTGCTGAGGGTGCACTCAATCCCGCTGTCCATGTCACTGACAAAGATGTTGAAGAGCACCAGTCCCAATACCAACCCTTGAGGGACACCATTCATTATTGGTTTGCAGTCGGATTTTGAGCTGTTGACCACAACTCTTTGAGTGCGACCATCTAGCCAGTTTCTTATCCACTGAGTGGTCCATCCATCAAACCCCCATGTTTTCAATAGGGGGGGTCAGGTGAAGCTGTTGACAACATACCTGTGTAAAATTAGGTGACATGAATGCCTCTGGTATGTTTCTTTGGAAGGTAGGGTAGAGAAAACATATATCAAGAATTTATTCAAGACTTCTTATAGCTAAATCTTAAGTACATTTCTGAGAATGATTACAGAACCTGAAAAAACTTTTCACAGTACCTAATTTTTATTACAAACATAATCTTACTATTCTCATACTATTAAATAATGTTAAGAACAATTCAGAAGCATCTATTTTCCTTATATGTTGGTTTGTTTCCTGCTGCCCAGACAATACATATTTCTAGTCTTAATGACTGATAAAAATTGTGACTTAGCAGAAACTTTATGGTATATTGTTAAAGGAAGACAAAAGAATTTTTAGATGTAGGAACCTAATCCATATATATTATGAAACTAACTCCAGTTCTCTGCAATAGGATATTGAAATTATCAGCTGTCTAAAAACTACCTTAGGGTGTTCTTTCTGATATATATGAGTATTTTATAACAAATCTTTTTGATTGTTAAATTGCATTATTTTATAATAAAACAGTTTTGTTTTTTAAGGCAGTCTCCTAAATTAGATATGTCAAACCATTGAGCTATGTCTTTGCTCACTACACATCAGGACATACAATAATGGATTTCACATGACATAATAGTGTTTTACAACTTCTCACATCACCTGGAGCACTGTTAACTTCACAGTTATGTTCATCCTCAGAGTATTGGCTATTTATGCAACCACTGAGCTGCACAGTTAGTACATTATAAATGCATCTTCCTGTCTCTTACAATGAACCACTGCCCTATCACTATAGGCTCTTCAGCCCTGTTCATAAGTGAGGCCAGTGCTGAGATCTTTCTGCTTTACCCCATTTTACCTCACTGGAAAGATCATTGTGGTCTGTCTGGTTCATCCATTTGACTCAACTCCTTTTTATTTCTTTCAGTGGCTTACGCTTCACTGGTGCATCTAATCAGCGCATTGCCTTGAGGTCTCCACAGACTTCATCCCTTTTCTATGTGACCATTCTTTTCTTCTTCTCATTCAAACTTATCCCTGTTGCTTCACCAGAGATTCCATATCCAGTTTTCTCTTCATTAATTTTTATGTCTTCCATTTATACTGCCTCCCAAGCAAATAGCTTCACCTGGGATTCCTCTCCTGATGTGGCCTGTAGTTCCCTTCCCCTGCAAATTGCTCTCAATACAAACTTTTGCCAATATAGCTACAAGATTTAACCAATTAAAAAGTGCTTTATAGAATTGCAGGTAAGGGTATGTCATTGCTAGACCACTCTCCATCATCTTTGCTAAGTTGTGGGAAACGGGAGAGATGCCTGAGGACTGGAGGAAGGCAAATGTCACTCCAGTCTTCAAAAAGGGCAAGAAGGAGGACCTGGGTAACTACAGACCAGTCAGACTCACCTCCATCTGGGACGGCGATGGAACGACTTATCCTTGG
>NW_010340376.1:0-6284 GCF_000700745.2 Antrostomus carolinensis
GGTCCGGTAGGTGCTCAGCCGGTTGTGTCCCGGGGAGAGCAGCGTGGCCGGGCGCGGGGTGGCTCTTACGGCCCTCGGTTCCCTCAGAGCCCTCGGTGCCTCGGCTGGAAACAGCGTTGGTGGGTTGTGAGAACTTCCAGCAGTGCGGCGAATTAGTTATGAGTGACCTTTTCATGTTTTATTCTGTGAAAAAGATGAAATAATCCAATTCTGTCTTCTTCCCTCTGCAGTAGAACTAGCAAATTCTTTATTTCAAATATAAGCGAGTATTTCTAGTCCAGATTTCGAAGGTGGTTAAGCATTTGGCATAACTAGGAAACCGAAAATCCAAGGTGAACGTCCTGGGTGACTATTAACTCCGCAGGCAATTACCGGTGCGTGTAACGATGCCTCGCACGGAGGCTGTGCGTGGCTGTTTGGCAGCTGCTGTCAGAACCGAGCCATTAGATTGTTTCTGCTTCTCCTTCCTGTACTAGCAGCGTTAGAAATGCTCATTTGACCTGCATGTGTGTATCGCTGCCATGAGAAGGGAAGAAACTGCTGTCCTAAGTTGTCCTCCTAAATTACAGAAGTTGCTTTACCAGAGATGATCTGACTGTCTGTCTTCTCTCGACAGATGCACCCCAATGCTGAACAACATCCATTTTCCACCTGGAAGCAAACGGACAGTGTGAATAATCGGCTCCATACATGACTTCTCATCAGAACTCTCATTTTTTTGCCTATACTTCTAACCTGACACTTAGCCAGAGTGACTTTTGAGAGTTTCTCAGTATTTTTTCAACCACATAAATAGAAGTCGTAGAAATCCCTGCTGTTATGTCCTGGGTACAAGTTGCAGTCAGCCGATCCAGTGAGGATATATTTGATGAAGATGCAGATGAGATGTATCTACTGCAGAAAGAATGGAACAGCACCATGAAAAAAAGATTGAAGGTATTTCTATCACAATGATTGAGCAGTCTTTTTAACTGTTGTAGATTTCCTGAATCATACCTTGATACACATATATGGCTGATTTAAAGGGGAAGACAAAGAGTGGCTGCTTAAAAGTTACCGTGGCTTAGTTTCTTCTGAATGTCAGGAAAATGTATGTAGCAAGGATTTACAGAAACTCTTTTACTAAAAGGCATCAGCTTTTTACTAAAAGACAACAATGTGCATTTGTAAAAGGCAGTGCTAAATTCTGACGTGCGCTATTTACTTCATACTTGTAGGTACACCACTAGTAGATGTAGAGCAACACAGATAAACAGTGCTAATAAAGATAGATGAGATGTTTGGTTTTTTAAGTAGAGTTCTTCATCAGCCAGATTTAAGATGTGTGACTCCATGTGGAACCACAATCAGACGTTGCGGTCTGAGTAGTTCTTTGGCTTATTTATTCTCCTAGTGAAAAATACATTTTATAAAAGCAGGTTTCGGCAGCCCTTCCCTCCCTGGAATTCCACAGGGAACAAAACAAGCACATAAACCCAGGTTCCTTCAACAGATACGTTCTCATTCCGAGTGGGGCCAGCGGGACTCGTCTGCTCACGGGTGAACGACATTTGGCTGAAGAAAATGAATGGAAGCTGTTGTGTGGGCTGTTGATGAGGAAGGGTGTTACAACAGAGCTGTTGTATTATTCTCCAAGGAAAAAGTTCCTGCAGCCGAGTCCTTTGAAAAGACTGGTTTTCTTAAGGGGCTGTTTAGTTTTCTTGCACAAATCCCTCTGGTATTTTATGAGTAGATACTGTGAAATCATAAAATCTCATTGAGGTTAGAGCTGTACGTTGGCCAAAATAAAGAAACATTTTTGTCCCTGGCTCTTTCTCTAGCAAGTCCACCGATTTTCTTCTCTAATGAGCAAATAGAAGTTTTCAGCTCTTACAACTTGAAATTTTGATGTGAAAAAAAATTAAGAATTATTCTACGCTATATAGTAATGTGATTAGAATATAAAGAAATTAATTTGCATTACAATCATTAGCTGTTTGTTACAGAAAGCTGTCACAATGTTATGTGTATTTATATGCGACTCACTCCATCACCATCTTTTTTCTGGTATAACTCTTGAATTGAGTGAGATCTGGCGAATAGAGAAGCAAGGCTCAGTAACGGAGAGGTGGATTACAGACAGGAGAGTGCCTCTGTTAAAAGGGAGGCTTTGCAGCCTATGTATTTTTAGAGGTCTAGAAATCTATATGTGCTGTTCTTTAAGGAATTTTTCATAAAGGAGTTGGTCGTCGTAAAAGCAAGCATGCTTCTTTACAGATTTGTCTCATTTTTCGATGTTTCTAAAAATACTTTTCTCATTTTCTGACCTGCTGGGGATCATTTTGGAAATGAAGTGGATCTTACAGATCAGTAAATTGTAATGTAATGCAAAAAAGCATGTTTTGGTTTGGCAGTAGGGGTGGAGCTGGGAGGGATAGTCAAACCTCGAAACTGTAAATTAAGAGTCGGAATACTTGTTTAAACTGTTTTGTTATGAAATTGTCAGAGGTCAAATTTTTCACATTGTGAACAACCTCTTTCATTACTTCTATTATAGGAAGGCTATAGGGATGGAGTTGAGGCTGGGAAAGAACTCACACTCCAGGAAGGCTTCAATCAAGGTTATAGACACGGTGCTGAGCTGATGGTTACCTGTGGCCAGTTCAGAGGAACCCTGAAGTAAGTTACAAACTTTTTAAGGTCGCGTGGGTGTGTAGGGTGTGTATGGAGGAAGCATGCATGCAGTTTCTGGTTTATTTTAATTTAAAAAAAACAACCCAGAAATAGTGCCTTGTGAATCTGTCCAGAGTGAGCAATCTAAGAATTCTCAGGTCTTGAATACAGGGAATTGCTCACTTGTGTGTAGAGTGACCATTTTTAAAAATCCTCTTTCAGTTGCTCTTTGAAAATTATCTGAATCTGCATCTTTAAACTTAATACTCAGTTCTACTGCTGGAATTTCTGAAAAAATGTGAAGGAAACATATATACATTTATATCATATAGATATCTTGACACATTGCCATGTCCCTTCAGCAACTGGAAGTTTGTGTGGAAACAAGTAATCACTTTTTTGTTGTTGTTCTTCACTTTTCAGTGCTCTCTTATCCTGGTGTCAGCTTAATGGACATGATTCTGCCTTAAGTAAGATAAATAATCTTCTCGAGGTGATTGGAAAGCATGAAGAAGATGTGCTTAAGTATCTGAATTCTATCGAACAGCCACATCTCGGACACATTCTAGATTCTGTTCAGGACATGGACCTTAATCACACAGCTCCAGCTGGGACAGAGTACCATGAAGTTAAAGCTGGAAAACACGAAGATGTTGGCAGCTCTGCTGAAAACATTTGTAGAAATAACAGTGAGGTTGGTTCCTTGCAGTCTGAGTGCAGCAAGGCAAAAGTCTGCGTGGATACTGAAAGGTCAACCCTTGCTTGGGTTAAAAAGCAGACTATTTGGCTAGTAGAGCAACTGGGCTTACCACTGGATATACTCCATCATGTCCAGCAACTGTCACATTAGTGTTTCTATCTCATGGTATTTAAAATTATCTCAACTGGATTTGATTCTCAGTTTGTGGACCATGTACAGGCTGATCCATCACTTTGTTTTAGGGAAATTTGATTTGGATACTTCCCAGTAGAGGTAATTAATTTCTGTAAATCTTCACTGTGCTTTGGCTCCTGGCAAAAACTCTTTTGCTTTCAGCCTTAAACATAACTTTTACAGAAAGGGAAAATAACTTCTAAAGCTCTACAAAGATTTACTCAACATGTTTGTTGAGTACAGAAACTTCTGTTCTGTGTCAGAAGCTGTCATTTCAGCCCCACTTTCTCTTTCAGCAGCAGTTTGGAAATGGAGCAGGTCCCTAAATAGCCCTTCTAAATAGGTCCCCTCTAATACCTGAAAAATAAATGCCTAGTGCTATGGACAAGCTATTCTTGCAGATTAAACTGCTGTTGCTGATACATTAACTCTGTGCAACACAGAACAGGATTTGCTGCTGATTTCTAGAATGCTGTGACTCTCTAGTCACTATGTAAAATACAGGAATTTCTCACCTTTTGTGCAGTTCTTCCTCTTATCTTTTGTAACTGCTATGTAGTGCAGTTTAACAGATAAAAACTATTTTTGTCATCCTTATGCAGGTCTATTTCACTTTTGCTGAAAACACACCATTCTTTTCAAATGCAGAATTACTGACAATTCCATTGTTTTACTGTTAGACTATCTTAATCGTAGAATCAGAGAATGCTTTGGGTTGGAAGGGACCTTAAAGATCACCCAGTTCCAACCCCCCTGCCATGAGCATAATTAGACCCTGTTAGACCACGCTGAACACCTTTCCAGTCTAATGAGCTTCCTTGTGTTATTTTTGTATTTATTTTGCCAATCCCTCCAGCCTAAACTCTCTTTCCCCCATTCCCATAGTGTTTTTCCCCAAACTTTTCAAGGAAGCCGGACTTATTCACCTTCTCTTGGAGGCACGTTGTCAGCCACACATGCATATTTCTGACAACTTTGTGTTTCTGTGACAACATCCTATATTTGACTCCTATTCCTGTTGCTTGCCTTAAAACTGTAGCTGCAAACTGCTCTGGTCAGTACATCTTTTCTTTGTGAATGCCTGTCTCTGTTTTACACTAATTAAACTGATTTGCAGTAAGTTAGGAGTTTACTTGTTTCAAGTTGCTTGTAACTTTCCTTTATGACTGAGACAGAGCAGGTCTAGACAGAGACAAACTGAAATTTTGAACAGCTGGTCTAAACTCCACTTAAAAAAAATTAAATCACAAAACAGTTTTATACTTTGAGGCCAGAAAAAAAGCTAAGGTAAAATTACTTTGTTTTCAGAGACTGAGTTTACAACTTTCTTATGAAAGACTCTATTATCCTGCCACAAATTTGGTAAACTGTAAGTTTGGCTGCCATTCAGTACCACTTCTGCATTAGGGGAAAACAGAACTGCGGTTGAGTCTCTTATTGAACTTGTTTCTGACACAGTGGACAAATTAGGCTGTCTGCATTCCTTATGTACGTACAAAATTGTTGAGACAACTTTATTTTTCTCAGTTTATTTAGCATAATGCTGACATGGATAAATACTACTTTTCTACAAGTGCATGTGTTATGTCATAGCCTGTATCACTTATGCTAGACAGAAATTTCTTCCATACTGTGGTAGAATATGGTGCAGACAAAAATAAAAGTTACTGGAACAGTGTTAGACTTTCCAAATCTGGAAGTTTAAAAATGCAAATTTGAGAGTATTACTTCTGTGTATTTAATAGTGTGCAAAGAGGAAACTCCATTCACATATTACTAAGTAGACAGTGAGCTTGCCAAGTTCTCTCCAACTGCTTCTGCAAAAGCAAAGCAGTCTACGCCAGGGGAAGTATTTCCTTCTTGTTTGATCATCAAACAATAGATTGTGTGTTTTACTTATCTGTTGTAACAGCTTCTGTACTAGCTGTGGAATTACTTTCCTCCACTCTGCACAAATTTTCTGTGCTGACTGTGGGGTTACTTTTTTCCATGTTATCATCCGGACTTTCCAGTTTGGCTGTGGAGAGATTTTCTTTTGGTCTGTCTGTAATACTTGCCTTATCTGTCACCACCAAATCTTGCTGACCAGCCACAGAATGACTTTCTTCAAGACTATTAGAATGCAAAACTTGCTCACATGGTGGCTCAGGTTTTTGTTTTGTGTCTACTTCCTTGTCTTGTGTTTCACTGTCAGCTTTCACCTTGGCAGCGTTCCTGAAAATAGCTCTCATGACAACTGGGACTGACATGCAACTGAAGGAAGGAAATGAAACATTAGTTACTACTACAGATACTACAGATTTCATCCATTCTTCAACATATTTCTTTTTAAAAAAACAATATGTGTGGTGAAAAACAGCACTACCTCCGTGCATCTTTTTGGCTTATAGAACCTGATAGGCTTTATGTTGCAACTACATGTGCTATGCTGAAAACGTGTGTTGACACAATGAAATCAAGTGCTGGATCTTTACCTTAGTGGTGCAAAGAAGCTTTGATAGAAAGAATGAGAGGGTTTAGTCAAAAACCAAAACCAAACTCATAAGGGTGCTTTTAATGAAAACCTAAACTAATGACATGAAACATATTCATTCTTGATGAGTTTTATAATTATAACTTTCATGTTTTGTATAAGACAGGTACGGAGCATATCTTCTCTAAAACACTGTTTATATTAGAGGAGTTTTTTTCCACTCTAACAATAGAATTATCTGGTTCCAGGAGTAGTATCTAGTATCCTGTGACTTAAGACAGGACA
>NW_010340377.1:0-13128 GCF_000700745.2 Antrostomus carolinensis
AGACAAGTCCATAGTGCAGTTCCTCACAGGCCACTAATACCTGACAGACTAGTCTAACATCAAAACATTCACTGAAGCCCTCACCATGTTTACTTCAGAAAATGTAATACATGAAGCTTCCCGTGCTGCCCTTGATAAGTCTGTGAAGGACTGGTGGATGAAACATCGGGTTCAAACATGGAGCTGGAAGTTTTTCATCTTCTCTCTAGTAATACACAAGTAAAACACTAATACAAAAGAAGGATGCAGAATCAAAAGGTCTCTTCCCTTCAGCCTGTCCCTCCAAATTAACTTGCTTTGACGATTAAAGAGACCAAGAAGATGATGGTGATATGTCCTGTCGTGTTTTCCACTACATCCCAGTGGCATGCTCTTTGCTCTTAACCAGGAGCTTTTGCATTAGCAACCAGTTTTCCTCCTGCAATTCACTTGTCAGGACTCTTCCTTTGCTCTTTCCATTCCCTACAGCTCTGCTGTCTCTTACCTGCAATGGTACCTTTATTTTTATAGACCTTGGGAAGCAAACAACATCATGTTTTCCTTTTCTCTTAAAAATGCACTTGGACAACTTGAAACCATTTTAGACGTGCTCTGATCAAGCAGAGGTGGGTATAAACTAATTACCAAGAACTGGAAAGCTCTGTAGCTGTGTTTCAGGGTCAGCTTTCATTTCTCCCTCACTCTCCTGCTGTCACAAATTGCATGAGCTCAGCTCCAAAATAAAGATCTGCCCTCCAGAAGCCTTGTTTATACCAATAGCTGTCAGAAACCCTTTGCCATCTGCAGCTCCTCCTTGCCTTCCTCCTCCTGACCCATGGAGTTTCTTCCCTTCTGATGGGGGTCTCGACAGCTCTGCAGCCAGTTGTGGTCCTTTTGCTCCCTGTGAGAGGACAGGCTCAACAGTAGGTTCATCAGCCCACAAAGACCATCCATAGCCCTGCCATTAAAATCTGGGAATAGTCTTTTCATCTTTCCTTGTTTCAGGGGTCTTCAACAGTTATAGCAATTCTTTAAATCCTCTCTTGTTTCTGATGCCAGCCAAACTACTGAGTGTTTCCTTAGGACTCGTGTTCTCCAGGTCCTTATAACACCTTTTCTTTCTCCAGGTCTCCATGAGGAGTCCGTCTTCTCTTTTACAGAGTGAGAAAAACCTGCATTTTTAGCACTTCTTTCAATGGGGCTTTTTTTTTTTGCCTATAAGAATGATGAGAAATGCTCCCTAATGGCTGCAAGTACCAAAATACCCAATCCTAAAAAAGGAGTCATGACTCTCTTAACACAGATTTAACCATGACCGAGCCTTGCCCTTGGAGTCCTGCTACGTGTCCATCAGCAATTCCTTGTGTCACTGAGTTTTACTGGTTTTGTTCCTCAAGCTTCTGTTAGTTTCCCAGTCGAATTCAGCCCACCAGCCGCAGTACAAAGGCTTTGAAGGAAAACATCTCCTGCAGTTTGACTTCTTGTGGTTTTATTTTTAAGTTCAGTGCAGTAGCAGCAGCAGTAGCAGCAATTTTTTGACTACAAAACCTCTCAGTAGGTGGTTAGCACTGCGAGCCAGTACTGTGAAAAGGTGAGACAGGCAAGAAACCTGTTAAGAACTTGACCCTTATTTCATGGTCCCTGCAGACAAGGCCCTGTGCCTTCTGTCTGGAAGAGCTTGATTATTTTAGTGACTATTTCAGTCTATTTTCAGAGTGGATTCAGCTTCCAGTCCTCATGCCGTCTTGGGTCTGCTTTTTATTATTAGGGAGATTAAAATAAAACATCATAAATGTAGCTCAAACACTTCTCCTTAGGTTTAGCTGAGACTAGGGATCCCGCTGCTTGACTCAGCTCATATTCCACCTCCTCATTCGTTTTGAACTCGGTGCCAATTTCCTCTTTTATTTGGGACGGGTGATGTGAGTCTGGAGACGGTGCTGCAGCACACGAGCAACCGCAGCAGCAGAGAGGAGTAAGAGGTGCTGGCTGAAGGCACCATCACTCACACCTGCAGCACCAAGCTCGAGTTTAAATAAAAATCTAATTCAAATATTATCTCACTCTTCATCATAGTTCCTCCAAAGCTAATCTCGGGATAATAACTTTTCATCATATAAGCTGCCCGTTTAACATTCTCTTAGCTCTTTGGTGAAGGGGAGTAACTGTGCAGCTGCCTTCAATTAATTTGAAAGAGTGAGGAAAAAAAAATATTGATTTCATTCATCTATCTATGAAACTATTAATACTAGTGCCATCTATTATTTATAAATTCATTTTGCATTCTAAACTAAAACACATAGCATTGCTTATGTTTAATGTAGCCTGCACATTTTACTAATGAAGTGCCACATTCTCGGCAGTTCTGCATCGTATCTTTTTAATAAATATCTACATTTCTGCAATCCTGGGTCTTTCTAAAAAAGTTCTTACACCTTTTGTATAGCTCACCAATTTTGTTGGATCTCTGCTTTCTCACACTACACCACCATGAAACTTAGCAGAACATTTTTCATGTTAATTGAATGTTCTGCCCATATATACAGATATTTGTAACCTCCTAGGGGAAAAGCTGTTCTAGTGGTTTTTCACAGCACAATTCATTTTCATATTTTAACTTATTCACAGAAAATACTAGGAGTAAAAACACTTTAGGCTGAAAGCGTCGTTGAAAGCTTTTTTCCCTAAAATTCTAAATTACTTGATTTCACACTGAAACAAAAATAAGTATCATTCTGAGCCATGAAAAAGTGACAGAAAAAAAGATTAATTTTGAAATATATTAATTTATTGCAAATAGCCATGTAAACTAGCTGCTAATACATCTTTGATGAACTTTCCTGGTAGGACATTGTTCTGTTTATAATTCTAATACATATACTAGACTGTAAAAGTTAATTCTTTTGCTACTAAAATAGAACTGGCATCAAAACTTCGCAGGAACTGCGACTCACATTTTTCTCAAGTTTTAATCTCAAGAAAAAGGGATCCTCTGGTGATTTTATAACTTCCTAGTTTCCCATTTGCTATACTTTTGTCTCCATAGGCTCAGAGGTTTTTTGCAAATCTTGCTTTATTCAAGTGCTTCATCCAAGTTAACTGGAGGATATTTAGCCTGGGCTTATCTCACATTCATTCAAAAGCTTAAATAAATTTTGTAAAAAGAGCTATCAGGGACAGTTTTTAGAAACATAGTGTGAATCCTTTGTTTCAACTCCAAATCTCCAAATAAAACACAATTAAAATGTCCAAAAAGAACTCTTCAGATTAGAAATTTAATTTCAAACCAATATAAATGCAAAAGTTAGGTGGTTTTCTGGAGAGGCTCCCTGGTAATACTTCTGTCCCTGGTCTCAATAGCTGAAGTCATCCTGTCACAAAAAGAAAAAAAGTCTTTGAGAGCTGGTGGCTGGAGTTGCCTCATGAAAAGGAAAACTTTATATGGCAATTAATTTTGTCAGTGCAATTGTGTTTGTTATTGCACTGAGTATTATCTATGTATTTTATTTAAATGCTGTCCAAGTATTTGAAATAGATAATTTGGGAGCTGGAAGCATGGTTTTTTATATCAATTTTTTAAACTTTTTCTGTGAGGCAGGGATACAAGTGTAAGTGGCTACTGAGGACATTTTCAACACTGACAGCAAGGCAAAGATATGTGACTATTTTGGCTTTGAACACTTACCCAGCTGGCGCAGTGCTGTAGGATGCAGTGTCTGCCTTGAAGAATCTGAAAAGGCCACTGGCTGGCCACCCAGCTGGTGCCTGATTTTCCAAGCACATGATCTAACTTTAATTTAAGAGTTTTGCCAGGATTTGTCACAGAAAAGATTTCAAAAATAGAGTACTGTATCCTGGTTAAATGACATTTTCAAAAAATATCAAACCAGACTTATTTTCCAAAGACCTGCTCATTTCCACTCCTGCTGTGCCAGCACAAGCAAGCTACAGTCTCCTGTTATTTAAATGAGTAAGAACATTTGGTTCAACTCTTTCATTTAAGAACAATTTGAAACTTTTCAACACGTATATTTCAACATGAATACATTTTGTAAGTACAAAATGAGAATGTAAATACTTGTATGCACAAGAAGTGTGACTTATAAGTACAGTCTTGTGATATTTTTCCTAAACTGAAGGGGTCTTCTGGCAACCAGCAACGATCCAGTCATATTGTTGACTGACAGAAGAATTTTACCTTTTTATATCAACTCCAGCTTATTATTCTGAATGAGATTTAGCATGGGTCACTGCAGGCAAAGGCTGTGGCCCTGTTTCTTGAGATAGCGTTTTCAAGTTCTTTAACTTACCACAAATGTGTGTCTTTGCCAGTAAAATGTTCCCTGGGCAAATAAAGCATTTCCCTTCGCACAATTTTAGCTGTATCTGATTAATAGCTCTAAAATATTACTTGATTTTAATCTCATGTCCTGTGCACGGCTTTGCCAGTGTAACATCTATGAAGTGATGTAAAATCAGGGCAGGTTTTCCTGGCATCATATCTGCTCACCCACAACCTGAGTTTAGTAAGTCTGAGAGTTCTCCACTTCAGGAACTGAGAGAGAAGTGTTTTAACCAGAGCACAAGGCTCGGCATTTAACAGGGCTATTTCTGCAGCATATCGATGTGATTGGGAGAAGATTGACATCAGAAAATCCAGAATTAAATTTCCATTTTCTAAAATTCAGGCCTTCACTCTTCATATGCCTGTTGTGCTTGTGCTTAAGAAACAGTAACTATTATTAGAGGACCCCTTCCTAATCACTTGTATCTCTTCTCTTACAGTTATTTCAGCTGGATCATGTTTCCTAGTTGCCTCTGGTAAATAATATAATTCTGTACTACAAATTATCAGAATAAAGTTACATTTATGGCCATGAAGAATATTGTTGCCTGGAGTAAAAAAAATTCTTTGGGCTCATACCTTCACTTTTTCTTCCTACGGGAATAAAAATGATGGGCTGTGTCAATCAGAATGTATTCACTTATTAATACCACTTCAGCAAAGCACAAGGGCCTGGTTTGACTTGGAAAGAGGGTATGCTAATTAGCTGAAATTTGCAAGAATTTGACTCAATAGGAACAACTTGACATTTAGTTTGAAAGGTCTAAATGTTTCTGTAGAGTTCAGATAACAATACTGCTGGTTAAGATACTCCTTTTTTTTTTCCTTTCCCAAATGATGCTACAAATACAGAAAGTTCGTTTGCAAATGTTTACCGAAAATACAATGACTTACATGAAGGCCTATCAATGCAGTTGACACAGATTAAGTCGAATCCCTGGCAATAGAGTCTGCCACAGAAGTTGGGCTATTTGCTTTTTTTAAATCCTCCCTGGCTTTAGATGCTTTCACATCTTTTCTAATCCTTGCTGAAGGGCATAGCTAATTAACCTGGGAACGGCGCTACGCTACTGCTTTTGCAAACTCCAGTGATGTACCTGCACGATAGTGAACCACGTCTGGAGACAGATCAAATAGCTCAGGGAAAAATATCTTTGTGGTATGGCACAAAGCCACCTTGCTCTCCCCTTTCGAAGACGTACAAAGGCTATCTCTGCAACTGCAAAGCATCAGAGACATGCTGTTTGCTGGGCTGTGCTTACACCTGATGGATGACAACAGTTCTTAATTTATTTATTTCATGCTTTATCCTTCCAAAGCACGTTGTTAAGACATTCATCGCCCCATTTCATTGCCCTATTTTCCCTTAGCAAAAACAAAGTGATATTTGGCATCTCCTTTGTAGTCCAGTTTTCACGTTGCTGTTGAAAAAAACCTGTGCTTTGAAGTACTGCTTCCTCTGAAATTGTAGAATTATCATTTTGTGTTGATCACTGCTTCACTCTCAATTTTTTTAATTCCCAGAGTTAGAAATTGATTAGTTAATGGAGCTTAAGCTCCATGGCTTGCAGCACGCTGCACCCTTTCATTAGCTGTGAATCCAAGATAAACACAGTGATTTAGGTCCACTGAGCAAATCCATCAGCTACGTAGCATGACGAGTTGCTGCTGCTTTTGCTTTTGGATCTTTATTGAAACAGACTGCTAACAGCTACTGGGTTTTTTTTCCCCTTATTTTATCAAAAAGGTTGTTTTACTGCTAGTACGATGTGTTAGGGCACAGTGGAGGTGGCTGGTCCCTGGGTGCCAGGAGTAATGGGTGGTCTCCACGGGTCAGGGTCTGACAGCCAGGACCAAGGTGCCTGGGGGGTGCTGGCAGAGGATCCTGGGCTGCGGGGTTGGGAGAAGAAAGATGTCAGACAGACAAGAGAAGTGTATGTAAGTCCGTCTGCTCTTTCCAGGTACCACTGCACCTTTTCTGATTCAAGTTGTTAATTTAAAGGATTTTTTTGAGTCATTCCAGGTGAGCTAAGACACTCATCAATCAGTCTCTCCATCTATCCATATGTGTACTCAAATAACCCAAGTCATGGGTGCCTAATTACAAACACACATTTGTTTGAGTTTCCTTTTGGTATTTTTAGAGGAAACCAAGCAACAAGCTGACTAACCAGCAGGAGATCTGTAGTGTTGATGGTGCAGACCTTACTCTGACTCCAAATTGTTGCATTTGAACATATGCTGGAATGGCAACATGCACCAAACTACAGGTCTCAGCTGTATTTAGAAGAGTGACCCAACCATACATGTCACTGTGTGTGCCACCAGAGAGGAAGCAGTTTACAAATCATTCTCCACATATTACCATCTGTATGTGCTAGTGGGTTTTTTGTAGGTTTGGATTTATTTAGGAAAAGTCAGTTTTCAGAACAAAATACACAGTAAATAAGACTCCCTCTAACGCAATGCAGAGTCGCCCTGGTTTTTATTCACTGCAGAATAAAAGAGAACAGCTCACACCATTGCTGACACTGACATATCCACTAATGTCATGCTGCTTGCTTTTACTTATAGTCATTCTAAATAACATGAAATATTCTCCTAAAATATATCTGATAACAAAAAGGACATATTAATGGGATTATTGAAACATTAAGCCTTAAATAGGGATTTGTTTCAAAGCTTACCAGTGTTTTTCTGATCTTTAATTCTACTTACTAGATGGAAAAAAATATGGTGGAATGAGGAGTGATGAAGAATTGCATTGGATGAAGGAATGGGATTCCTAAAACAGAAGACTTTGGGGACAAAATGAATCAAAATGTCTATGTGAGTGTAAAATATATTATTAATTTATAATGAAATGTATGAATACATAATAAAATACAGACTTTTCACTGGAGAATACGGAGATCAAAGTTATTTATTGATACTGATGAACACTGATGATTAACATTAATTAAGGTTTCATAGCTGGAAATTCCGTGGTTCAGCAATACATTGATACTGTCAGGAAACTGAAATTCCCACAGGTCATCTTTGGTGCATTAAAACATAATAAACACAGTATTTCTATCACCTAAAATACTGATGGCTTGAATTACAAGTGAGCAGATCACCCTATATGTGAGTTGCTCCCGTTCTTTAACGCAAAACACCTATCGTCAGCCATCGTCAGGGACAGGACATGAAGCTAAACCGGCTTTTGATACCATCCAACACATTTGTCCTGTGTTCCTCTATTCTTATCTCGCATTAAAAAGGAGACAACTCTATTTCTGCACCGAATGCTGCTTTCAAGTGCATCACCACAGCAGCATTGCCTTATGATAACAAGCACGGGTGACAGCGGCTAGGCCTGTATCTAAAAAAGATTTGGCATCCTGTCTTAACTCAGAGGAGATAAAAGGGCAGTTTCTAGATACGGTTGTTCAAAAAGCAGCATCTATTAGGAACCAGCAGTACAAACTATATTGCCAGGAGATAGATTCAGCGATTGGGAAAAGTATATAACCTTCCCCTCCTCTTAAAAAAATCTTGCCTTTAATGTTACCTCATTCCATTTTATCTGGACTGAGATTAAACAAGATTGATTGTATGCCTGGAGGAAGTAAAACTGGTCAGAAGCAATAATGTAGTCCTACCACAAGTAGGATTTCATTTAAAGAAATTGTTTAAACAAACAGTGATTAATACAAAAGCGCCTGCAAAGCTTGTCTTCTTTCACCAAACAACTAATTTGCATTTAAACAAATTCCTCTGTATGTAGATAAAATAAAATGACAGGGTTACTATAAAGGGAAAATTATTTGGCATCAAACCATCAATACTTCAGTTTTATTATTATCTCAAAGACAGAGATGGAAGATTGCTTTGTACACACATTTCTTAATAGGCTAATTTTCTAATGAGCGATAGCAGTTAGTGACAAGATTTCATCTTACACAGTCTTTTTGCAAAATATATGTGATCTATGGGATCGAACAGAGTAGGATATTTTATCTACAAAAGATAATGGCTCTCTCCCAAGGAGGACACTTCACCTGATATACTCAGTCTCACAAAACCTCAGGAATCATGATGTGCTTTTAGAAATATTCACGAGAAAATATTTTTTGTGAAATAGTTAAGGATGAAAATGTGCTTTACTACAGACCACAAGAAAAACCCAAAGTCCTGCTACTTTCCCATTTAAAAAAAAACAAACAACAAAGTAAACCAAGGAACTGACAGTTCAGGAATGGAGCTGATTTTCCACTTCCAAAAATGTCAAGAGGCATATCAACGTGACACACAGCCAGCCTTTTGAAGCTGGCAGATGGCAGAGCTAATTGTGATACTGAATGAAAGGTGAGGAAGAATTTAAACACTTTGATTTTGCAGCCTAAAAGTTTTAAGACAGGAGCGCTCACGTGCTCTGTAGGACAGTTGTGCTGCAACTGCATTGGGAATTACAGGGTTACACAGTAAAAGCTGCACTGCTGCCTTCTCTCGAACTCCCATCTGCAAACTGATAGACGGATCAATGGAGCATGGATGGAAACGGTCCCATGGATTTCCTCAGCTTCTTAGATTCAGTCATGACAGAACTGCCATTTTTAGCTGATCTTGTACTTTTGGAAACACATGAAGGTCATGAGAAGGCTGTGGGTTTAGCAAGAGGTCCAAAGGGCTCACGGTGGGGTTGATACTGTTTTACTAGTTCCTTGCTTTCCTTTCAGAAGCGCCTGTGGTAAATAGGTTTAACAT
The DNA here is from genome assembly GCF_000700745.2 of Antrostomus carolinensis. NCBI lineage: Eukaryota > Metazoa > Chordata > Aves > Caprimulgiformes > Caprimulgidae > Antrostomus > Antrostomus carolinensis. The sequence goes on from NW_010340377.1 coordinate 9,074, forward strand.
TTGCTCTTCCACTTCAAAGAATTTCCTCTGAATCCCCCAGATTTTCACCCTTCTTCAACATGAACGTGGACCTCCTGAGGAATGTGAGATGCTTTGTACTGCTATATTATTTGTATACATGATTTCATGGCTTTTGTCTTCATCTTTGTTGTTATGATACTGCATCTTTTAGAATCAAATCTACTCTATATTCTCCCATTTCATTTCTTTCCCTTACTTTGCCTTACTGTGGAGAGAAAAGCTAGCTTGACTAAATCAAATAAGATAACAGAACCAGGGAGAAATATCTGAAGAAACTGGTCAATGATGGATATTTCCTTTATTCCCAAGGTCTCAGAACAACCATTGTGCTTATCCTATTTTTAAAGGGATAAAAAAATCACACAGGCCCTTTCAGGCCAGTCAGGGGTACAGAATAAAGGCGAGGAGCTGGTGACAAGGAGGGGATAGGCATGAGCTTTAGTGGACATACATCAAAAGTGTGGACAGAAAACAAGGAGCGTGGGAATGTGTGCTCGTGGGAGACCTGAGTAAATGGGAAAACCTTCTGAAACTCCAGAGAAATATAAATTAAACAAAAGGAAGGTGCTGCCTAACTCAATAAATGCTTTGAAGTTTCCCACTCAACATTCTCTCAGTTGATTATTAAAAAAAAAAATAAATCATGGGGAATAAGAATTGTCTGTGCATCATCTTTAGATGATTCAACTTACCAACTGAATTGGGGCTTCTAGTCGGGTGCTAAATTACTGCAAAACGGGCCGTATGGCTTTTCCAAGCCATTTATACCAAGACTTGCTATCACAAATAAACATCTGTATGAGCGAGATGAGAGCCATACCCATCTCATTTTGATCCATGCATCTCTAGATTGGATTTATGATACTTCGAATACTGGAAGGAAGAATTGTGAGAATGGTAATGTAGAAAAACTGGAATAGAGCAAGTTTCTATAATGTTCTGAAAAGCAATAAAGCTCTGAAGAGTTCACTCAAACTGAAAACATACAGCTGCACCCTGGCATGTACAGCCGAGAAATGGAGGCATCCAAAGGAAACCAAATGGCTTCAAAAAGATTTACTGGTTGTGGGGGAAAAGTTTTTATTACTTTAGAAAATAAATGCCCTTCCTATCAGGAAATCTGTAATAATGAACTCTGAAACAGCAGGCTAGTGGGTTCTGTGCAACAGGCATCACAATCCAGACGAATATGGGATTAATTTATAAAGGCTCCTAAGAACAGGTCAGTGTTCAGGTCACACACCAGCTCCTCTCTCTGGGACTCTGCTGGGACATCATTACAAGAGGAAGAGAACAGTTCTGTGATTTCACAGCTGGGTTCCTGACTGTGGAATACACAACAGGGCTCTTGCCCTGTTCCACATCCCATGTGGGGGCCATGGGACAGCCACACCTCGTGGCTGCCCTTAAAGCTGGGAATACCCAGGGAATACCTACGCACGGGCTTAGAAACCAGCGCGCGTTACTTCTGAGAAAGGCTTTCTCTGCCACGTAGAAGCAGTAACCCTTACTGAGCTAAGTAACTAATAGTAAGCTGAGCTAATTAGTTTAATGAGCTAACACAAAGTAGCTACATCAGAGAGTCTCGCTTTGATGCTAATTCCCTCATGTAAGGAGTCCTTTTATGTCGCGGGCTACTGTTTAAACCACTGGACCAATTTGCCAGCCCCTGTTAATTTAAATCTGTTATTAATGAATACGAAAGCACGTGGACCTGCTTGCAGTAGAAGAATATTTGTTTTATTTCATCCTACCATAGTTTTTCCCTCAAGGTTTGTCTCACTGAGAAGCAATAGCAGGGAAGGAAGTAAATAGCATGAAGTTCTTTCTGGAGCTCCTCACTCTGCTGCTGCAAACAGCAGCAGCTTTTTCAACCACTATCAGTTCACTCTTCTATATCATAAAGGATATATTGTTGAGTGTGCCTCTTCTACCCCCCTCCTGCCACTACCATGAATACATTTTTTCACATTTCCTTTACCTCTTTTTTCTTTTCATATTCTGCTTGCTGGATATAGACTTTTCTGCTTAAGCTCTTAGTCCTGCCTTTTATACTGAGACAAATTTCTGTTCCTGTGATCTAGAAATCTTTTATGTGATCACAAGTCTGCATATTAGTTTCTTTTCTAACTTAAATACATGGCTGATGTCTCCTTTAAGAACAATTCTATGACTTTTTGATATAAACTATAGAAAAAGCACCTGTGAGCCCATTGTTAGTCAGATAAGAGCCCTTGAAATATTACTTTCTATTATTCAACATTTAAAAGGAGTTTAATAAGCTGTATTTTATCAAACAGCACTGTATCTTTTTCAAAGGATTTTAGAGAGACTGTCTCACCACTTTTGTTTCCCAATCCCCAGATAACGTGAGAAGAAAACGTATCACATTTCTCTGGAGTCATTCCACAGTGACTTCCAAAACACTATTTACTACAAAAGTGGTGTAGGGTTTTTACGGTTGCACCATTTAATTTTTACAAGGTGAGTGTTGATGGCACACAGAGAAAGGGAATGTATCTAGGGGAAGGAGCATAATACAAGATTCAGGATTTAAAACATACGGACTATCAGTAAGATCCTGTCATTAAATGCAGGGTGTTTACTGCTACGTCTAATCCAGTACAATTGGGAGCTGCTACCCAAAGGGTTTCTCTTCCTCTTCCTCATGCTCAGCTGCTTCCTCATGCTGGTTTTCTGTGGTGGATCAAGCAACTGCGCTGCAGCAGGTGAGCTGTACCAAGCTGAGCCAGCGGGTAACCAGTCCCACCCAGGAAAACGCCATCTTTTCAGTTGGCCCACCCGGTTCATCCAATTCCCTCTGCACCACATGATTACTGGGTGTGACACAAAGGAATTATCAGTATGTCTGATACATTATCCTAATTTGTTGGAAGTATGCAGAGCTCTGAACACCAGGGACACCAGGAGAGATGTGCACTACCATGGGAAAGCTGACTTGGTGTGTCCTCTGCTTTATACAGCAGGAAAGCTAAAGTAAAGACCGGTACTTTACTGAAACAATTCAAGTAATGTCAGATCTTTAGCTCAGATTAAGCTTTATGAATTGATATATTGACTTTCCAGGGTGGTGAAGGAAATGTAAGTACAACATGGACAAAACATGAACTACTATTCAGCTATTAAAGGATGATCTAGAATGAGGTATTTTATTTGTGGATGAGCGAACATTCAGAACATCTTACTGCTGCGTGGAAAACCATAGGTGGCCAGAAACAGAGTTAAATATGACAGGAGTCAAATTTTTGAAACAATATAAATAACTTTTAAAATAAACACACACATTGAACACTTTTCTCCTCCCTGCCTACAAATAACCAGTAGCCATTCCTTTTATTTCAGTCCTGCAAAATGTTTACCAACAGTTCTGATTACAGTCATTGCACAACATCAATTACCTGTGTTAATATTTTAGCATTGTGACTGACAGCATAAACTATTTGGGACAGGGACACGGCGTATCTGGAGGCTTTGTAATTAACACAACAAGGCCTCAAATCTGATTCAGACTCCTTAATGCTCCTACAGCTGGGGCAGTAAATGATGACTTTACATGATTCCTATCTCCTAATCCGTCAGTACGGATGAGTGGTATGGAAATTCCCAGTTGTTCATTGACTGGGTTTCCTTTCGGACGGGAGACTGAGCCCGAAGGAGGGTTGGCATCGATGCACCTGGTTGTGGTGTGGACTCCTGTAACAACACAGCGTTAGGAGCGTGTAGCTGTTCATGTTGTGCTCACACATCACCAACTCCGGCCAAGACACAGGGGAGGTGCCCGGCCTCCATGAGGGTACAAGCTCTGTGCTGCCCACCTGGAGAGCCTGACACTTCCTTTCTTCCCAGACCAAATCCATTCACCCTGAGCAATGATTGCCATCATGTTCACTTAATTGAAATCCTGATCCTTGATGGAGCTTTTCAGATCTTACCAGACACACCTACCCATCTGCCCAGAGCAGGATATCGAACATGGTCCATTGCAGATGTGGCAGGGGAGGGTGAGGTTGGCC
>NW_010340378.1:0-7027 GCF_000700745.2 Antrostomus carolinensis
GCCGAATCCTAACCACTAGACCACCAGGGAGACCGTACACAAGTCGTTACACACTTGGTGGATCCAGGCAGCACCAAATGGGGCTTTTTTTATCTCATTTCTTGTCTTTTTTACCTTATTTCTTACCATTTTTAACTTATTTCCCATTTCTTTCCAGTCCTTTTCCCCTCTCCTCACCACGACCACCACCTCCATCTCCTCATGGCTGTAGAAAAGTTGTCCCATCACCCAACCCATGACTTTCCTTCAAGGAATTACAACATCTCCCAACCTTCCAGCCATCAAATTGACCCATATCCAGGTATTTCTAGGATGGAAAGGAAGCAAAAGCCACTCCTTCCACACAACTTCTTACTGGGAACCAGTTTGGGGTTGTTCATGCTGGACCTGTTCTCCTTGGGCACGTCATCTCACTGGTGCATGACAAGAAGTGCCATCACCATCAATTCTCCTGCTTATGCAAATCAAATATGCAAAATAAATTAATTAGGGGGTGTGCGGCAGCATCTAGAAGGGTTCTGCATATACCTGGGTGTGTGGAAGCTGGTGAGAACATCTTCCATCACCTGCTGCTACTTCAGGCCAAGCTCCTGAAACGAATTTGGGCTCCTAATTATATTTTAAAAATTAAAATTTAAATCTTAAAATGGTTTTAAAAGCAGAAGCGTCGTCACGTGACGTAGGGATGGTGATCGTTAGCAGATGACTTTGCTCTACCCAACGGAGGACTTCACCAGAGGTTCTTCTTCACCACCCTTGAGATGCTGAGATGAAATAACCACAAAAAACAGATTGCAAAGGAGAGAATTTCTTATTTGTCCATCGATCGAAGGCATCAGTTTGGATATTATCTGACAACGTGGTGTCCATCCATTGGGACGTGATGCCATGAGCACCATCCATCCCCTCCTAGATTCCTCCTTACGCCTCTAAACATCCATTAAGGCAACAGCTCAACCCAAGGTTGTTGCTCAAGAAGTTAAATCAACTCTACTTTGGGAAGGATTGAATTTTCTTGGGTGGAGGCATCTACAAGAAGATGTGTCTCCATGCCCATGTGGGTTCCCTTTGTGATCAGAGAAGTGAAAACTCTACATGAACATTTCTAGATGAGATGAATTAAAATTCACCACTGTTCTCCACTGATCTTGGAGACACCATCACCTGACCAGCTCCATATGGAGAGGTGAGACCTTACAACATCCAAAAGGAGAAGTGAGACCTTACAACATCTAAAGGTTGGTGGACATCACAGATCATTAAGCATCGATCCAACTCAACCTCACACTAAAGATGCAGGTACTTTTGACCCTTCCACCAGATCAGGTCTTGCCTATCTCACCCTTGGATGAGTTTGTTACCACCTTGTCATAAATGACCTAAAACTTGAAGCCATCATGAAGTTCTCCAGGTCTTTGCATTGTTGTCCACAGTGTCTATGTTTGGCCACAGAGCCAAAAAAAAATGGGTCTTGACAAAAAAATGGTCCAAGAGGAATGGAGATAGTGGTGGGAGAGACACTGGGAACCATCTCAGGTCATGTTTGACTCAGTTCTATCCATGTCCTCCAACGGAGAGGTTTTTGGAAGAGGTTTATGGGCATGGATTGCAGGTTTTTGGAGGTTTTCTGGAGGACAGCAGATCAACTCCACTCCTCTACAAGCTCTGAACCAACTGATGCTTCTTGTTGATATCAATAATGGGGGAAAAGAAGAGAATTTTCCATCTTCATGCTCCCAAAATCCATCTCTGGGTTGATGAACCACCATGGTCTCCACAACTCCAACGAGAGGGAATTTGAGTGGATGTTGGGGTCAAGGGGAGAGTGTGAACTGACACCCCCTCCCCAGGCAGAGTAGGGGGAGGATTTGCTCCCCGGCAAAGGATGTTGGGGGGTAGGTGAAGATTGGAGCTTCATTTTTGGAGTCAAAAAAAGCCACTCGCCCTTCCTCATAGTCCAGGTAAATCCCAATCACCTTGGGGGCAACCAACAAGGAGATGGGGATGGTAGGAGATGTCAGAGCCTGGTATTGACTCCCACATTGCCCCACCGCCCAGATCCCCACCTTGGGGTTGACACTGATCCGTCCTTTCCTCTTCACCGACTCTTTGGCCACCCCAACAGCCCAAGCTTCTCCATCACCCACCACCACCTCCCAGTAATGTCTCCCCGTTCTGAAGCCCTCACAGCCCAGGACGCAGCGAGAAGAGTCGAAGCGTTTGGGGTTGTCGGGGACGGGTTGGCGGGTGTCTTCCCATCTCACCCGCTTGCGATCCTCAGACAGGACGAGGCGGGGATGGGCCGTCTCTGGATCCAGTGTCAGACTTACTGGGGACAGAGAGAAGATAGATGAGCATCACCTGATCTAGTTGAAGATCCATAGAATGGTTTGGGTTGGAAGGGATTTTAAAGCTCATCCAGTTCCAACACCCCTGCCATGACCAGGGACACCTTCTACTAGGTCAGGTTGCTCAAAGCCTCATCCAACCTTGGCCTTGAACACTTCCAAGGAGGAGCAACCACAGCTTCTCTGGTCAACCTCTAAGATGTTCCTGCTTATTGCAGGAGAGTTGGACTAGATGACCTTCAAACTTCCCTTCCAACTCAAACCATTCTATGATTCTACCATCACAGGTCCTCAAGGACATTAGAGTCATGTTTTCCCCATCTTCTCCCAACTTGAGATGCTCCAGCTCCCAGTGCCTGTTTGCTGGAGCAGAGCTGGAATGGTTTTCTGCCCACCAGGAAGGTCAGAAGAGTACAAAGATGGCTGCATGAAGAGAACTTGATCTAGAGTAGAAGTCTTTGAAGTGTGGATATTTCTACTGGGTGTCTCCAGGTTGTTGAAAAGAGGAACCAAAGCCTCTGTTGTCCCAGGACTTCTCCTTTTTTTAAGTTCTCATGTGGAAATTTTGGGAATTCTCACCTCAGAGAGGTGATTTCCAAAGCTGATGTTGACCCTCCATGAAGATACCCAACACTTCTCATGTTCCTCAAGCTCTGCTAGGAGGCAAACTCACTCTCTCTCACATAATCAACCAGAGTAATTGCTTCTTGCTATGTCAATATGGCTACAGCTCTACAGGACATGTTGGAAGTATCTCTCCATGGCATTTCACCAGAACTTCTCCTCCCTAGTTGAGATCTTCCTTAGATCTCCTACAGACAGACCTAGCACAACCTCAACCCTTCTCCTCCCCAGTTTCTCTGTACCTTGAAATTTCATCAGCATCTCTTTGAGGGCAATATTTTTCTGAAGAAGACCGGTGGGTTTCTCTTCTAGCTCAGATGATGTCTCTGCTGGCTTCTGGTTGACATCCTCCTCAAGCCTGGAAAGAAGGAAGACATTTCTAATCATACTTCCTTCTCTCATAGTTGTTATTACTCACTGATGGGTTTTCTCCGAGGATTTCTTCTCAAGAAATAAATAATAGTAGGACCAGAGTGAAGGTTTGGTCCTAGGACACTCATCCAGGAGCTCCCAGAGAAGCATTTGTTGACCCAAAGCTGATATCAATTTTGTTCCTAAACACCAGTGAGGAGTCCCTGGGTAGTAAAGACCTTCCATCATGACCATCATCAAGGGAAAGGTAGGTAAGAAAAAAAATGCCTTTCTTGGTCCAGTTTTCTCCTTCCAATAACCCACCATTTTGATCCATGTCCAAAGAGGACCTCAAGATGGCTGCCATAGGGTTGGAAGTTCATACTGGATTCTAGTTGTCTCCTACATGTCTATATGGTCCCTAGCATATGGGGATCATACATGACTGAGGTTTTAGAGTCCATCGGTGTCTCCACCGTAGAGATAAACAACATGAACATCACAAGAACATGTGAAAGGAGCCACAAACCTGCTCAAGATGTTTCTGCTGTCCTACAAGAGAAAGAGAAGAGAAGGAGCATTAGGTCAGAGCAACGTCAGCCTGGTAAGAAGCAACAAGCATCTACCACAGGATGGTGGGGTGACCTCGGGCAACTCAAGGCACTGCCCATCACCTTTCATGTCCCTACAGTATGGGCGTGGAGGGACCACAGCTCCAACATATTGGAATGTTTTAAATCAGGAGTTAAGGAGAACCTGGAGGTGGGCTGAGGTGATGAGTTTGGATGACTACCTGAAGATGAGATGAGTAGGAAAGGACTTGGTCAAGTGTTTTGGATGTAGAGATGTTCATCAGATGGATGAATCTCATACCCATCTAAATGGAGAGTGGTTTAAATAGACTGAGGTTGGTTCAGGTGGACAGCTGGACCATGTTCATGGTCCTTGAAGAAAATCATTTAGAAGAAAAACCAGTGGTCTTCAAGGCCACAATAATCTTCAGAGGAACCTGAGGTCTCACCTGTAGGAATTCACACGCTGGTTGCTGACATTTCTCCTCCACTTCACGGATCTGCTCATCGATGGAGGAGATATCCTCCAAGATCCTGTTGATATTCTCCTCTTGTCTTCTCATGATCTCCTGGTCCAGCTTGGCCAACCGATCTAAGAGGAGATGTTCCTGTCCCTCCACGTACTGATGCAGCTCCTTGACTTCAGACACAACCTTCTGCCTCTCCGTTTCCACTCGTTCCTACAAGAAGAACCAACTCACTCAAGGGAGAGACCGGGCTGGGGACAGAAATGATGGAGAACTCCATGGAGAGATGATTTCACACGATGACTTTTCACCCAACCATAAATTCCAGGATCCATTGAAGAGCAGAAGAATAATTAATGCAAATTATATTTAATTTTTTTTTTCCATTCATCTGCCCCACTTGTGACCAAAATGAGGAAGAAGAAGATCAACAATGACCTGGTCAAACCCAACACATGGTCCCAACCTTCAAAGACATATGAAGAGCAAGAAAATGGGACTCTCTTTTCATCTACCATGGGGACAAGATGTCACCACTGTCCAGATCTTATTGAAATGGAGAGGACATGTGCAATGGACCATGGAGATGTGATCTTTGTCCGTGGTAGATCTCATCTCTCCACACCCACCAGTGTGGCTAAAGGGACAACCAAAAGGTAAAGGAGAAAGTCATCACCACCCAGGGATGGACACTTACGAGGAAGTCCAGGCTTTTCCCTTCCTCAGCTGTTTTCAGCCCCAGTAGCTTTTCTCTCCTGTCCTTCAGGATCTGCACATGAGCCTGGAATTTCTCCTGAGTGGAGAAGAAACATCTCATCAGTGCATTTTCTTCCTTTAGCTGGTCCATCTCTCTACCTTCATCCCACCTGCTCAGGTTTATCTCCTGCAAACTCAGATTTTTCCCTGGTTCCTTACGTGCAGCATCTCCTGCACCTCAAATGTCTGAGACAACACAGCAGAAGAAGGTTGAATTATAGAATAGTTTTGGTTGGAAAAGACCTTGAAGATCATCAGGTCCAACCTAAAACCTAATATTGCCAAGACCACCACTAAACCATATCCTGAAGCACCACATCTACACATCTTCTAGATCCCTCAAAGAGATGGTGGCTCCACCACTTTCCCCAGACAGCCTGTTCCAACGCTTGACAACCCTTTTGGTGAAGAAATGGTTCTCAATATCCCATCTATTGAGTCAGATGATCTCCTGGGCTCCTTTCCAGCATGATTTATATGAGGACATCATGATGGAAACTTCAAGACAGTTGAGGTGACCAGGTGTAAGCATGGAGGAGCACAGAGCAGGTAGGGTAGGGTTGGTTGGATGCAGAAAGTAGATTGAAAGGGGTAGAAATCCAGATGTTTACAAGCAGAGGACAGGAGTTAAGAGCAACCCACAGGACAACTCCTACAGGACAACTCCCTCACCCCATTCCCAACCCACAGGACAACTCCTACAGGACAACTCCTTCACCCCATTCCCAACCCACAGGACAACTCCCTCACCCCATTCCCAACCCACAGGATACCTCCCTCACCCCATTCCCAACCCACAGGACACCTCCCTCACCCCATTCCCAACCCACAGGACACCTCCCTCACCCCATTCCCTCCTCCTCCCTCATCCCAACACCACACACGATGACCTCCCACCTTCTGCTCCTCCGCCGCCTCCTCGATGGGACCCAGGACACCTCCCTCCCCCCATTCCCTCCTCCTCCCTCATCCCAACACCACACACGATGACCTCCCACCTTCTGCTCCTCCGCCGCCTCCTCGATAGGAACCACGGGGTGAACCCGATGAGCTTGAGATTCTCTACAAACCAGGCAGATGGGGATTTGTTCCTCCTCGCAGAAGAGTTTTAGAACTTCTTGGTGTTTCTCACAGAGTTTCTCCCCCCCTGCCCCACCTTTGGTTGCCTGCAAGCTGAGCCGCTTGGCTATCTCGATGATCTTGGCTAGTTCCCGGTTAGGTCTCAAGTTTCTTTGAGGAGCCGTCTCTTGACATCGTGGACAAGGAAAAATCTCTTCCACTTCCTCCCAACAACGGGTGATACATTCCCGACAAAAATTATGACCACAATGGATGGAGACAGGATCTTGGAAGAAACTCAAGCAGATGGAACAAGAAGCTTCATGACGGAAATTGACGGCGGGGTTGTTGGCAGCCATGGTCGTGACGGTGAAGGATGATGGGACAACTTTCGGTTTCTACCACGGGTTGGTCGTGCCCGTTGGTTGCTCCTCTTCCTGCAGGTGGTTTTTTGGTTGGTTTTGGGGGTTTTTAGGTCCTGAGGGAGGTGAAAAAGTGCAGGGGGGGGAGTTTGACAGCTGAAGGCACCAGGTTTTGGTCCAGGTGGTGACCGTTGAGGAGTAAAAATGTTGGGTTGAGTGGTTGCAAAGAGCTGAAAATGGAAATTAAATGTCCTTCATCATCTCCTGGCTTGTTGAAGATTCTCCTGCAGCTTCTGGATCATCTCCCCCCACCCCCCCAAAAAAAAAAGATCCAGGTAAAATAAGAAGTAGCCCCCAAAATCCCACCTGGAATCAGCTTAATTTGTTGGTTATTAATAAGTCTGCTGTTAATTTATTAATTGAAGGGTGCGACTGTGGGAATTGAGTTTAAGCAACCCCCCACCCCCCCATGAATAAATCTCCTTTCT
>NW_010340379.1:0-15906 GCF_000700745.2 Antrostomus carolinensis
GGGGGGTGGGTGAGGGTGGGGGAAACCCTTCTTTTATTATTTACCATCCACTGGGTACTACTTCCTCAATTCTTGTAGCAGAGGCTTCCACAAGCCTTGCGCAGCAATACAAAGTGGAAAATTAACATGAATTGCCCAAACCCACCTTCACAGTTTCCAAGTCTCCAGCTTTGGATGCTTCTAGCAACCGATAATCCACATCAGATGTGCGCACAGGGGTACTTTCTGCAGTGCGAAAAAGACGTTTTAGCATTACTGAGGATCATTAAGTTATATTAAATTGTGCTCAAGAAAGTCTGTTGTCATTTGTAAAAATGCAGCTGGAGTTGCAATGTTTAAGTTCATGTTGCCTAAATGACTAAATAAGGAGCCTTAGTTTCAGTGTAAACCACTCAGATTTAGACTTTAGAGCTGATGTTTTTCTGCCAAGTGGAGTTTCAATGCTTTGCTAATCGTATGTATGGTAAAAATTACCATTTCTGCATTAAGAAATCTACATGCTCACTGAGACAGATTCAAAGTTCTGGTAAAGGTCAAAAGCACTCTTCTCAACAATTTCAGCAAACTGCATGAGGCACCAGTGCACAGCCAGGGTTATATGTGCTCAATTCAGCAGCTGAATTACAGCCTTTGCACTCTGCACTTGAGATACCTCTCTTATGATGAAGCAGTGACAAGGGGATAGGACTTCTAAGATGGCTCTGGCCAAATAGTGACTGCCTACAGCTCCAGCTGTGTACTGCACTTCATAGCAACGATGAGATCTGCCCTTTGTTATAACATGCGGTGGTTCAAAATAGAATCAGAAGAATGACATAGTGATCATAGAATCATAGAATAGTTTGGGTTGGAAAGGATCTTGGAGATCTAGTTCCAAGCCCCCTGCCATGAGCAGGGACACCTTCTACTAGACCAGGTTGCTCAAAGCCTCATCCAACCTGGCCTTGAACACTTCCAGGGAGGGGGCATCCACAGCGTCTCTAGGCAACCTGTGCCAGTGTCTGACCAGCCTCACAGGAAAGAATTTCCTCCTAATATCTCATCTAAACCTACCCTCTCACAGTTTAAAGCCATTTCCCCTTGTTCTGTCACTCCCTGCCCTTGTAAAAAGTCCCTCCCCAGCCTTCCTGTAGCCCCTTCAGGTACTGGAAGGCCGCTATAAGATCTCCCTGGAGCATTCTCTTCTCCAAGCTGAACAGCCCCAACTCTCTCAGCCTGTCCTCACAGGAGAGGTGCTCCAGCCCTCTGATCATCCTTGTGGCCTCCTCTGGACTCGTTCTGTGATTCAAAGGAGATTTTTAGAGAAACAGTTTTTTCCTCTTTAAATGAGTGTAAGACAGTGGCAGGTTTTGGCCTCAAAACTCTTTTTTTCAGTACTCATTAGAAATATGGCTGTGAGAAACCAAGCACGGACTTAAAGGAAGAGGAAGAAGTGACTGAAAAGGGGCAGTGGATTAGCTGTCCCTAGAGCTCTTCAGTGTTGCTCAAAAAATTGCTGAAAAGACAATCTCAGATCACTTCACTTTTAATAGAAATGGCTTTTTATTGTAGAAGCCACTCCTCTCAAGCTCAAGGATTTATGGAATGGAAATTTTGGCAGCACATTGTCTGATCAGTGACAGAAATGACTGCCTAGTGCAAAACAAATGGGGCAAGGTGAACTTGGGGTTGCAATCCTCTGTAAGAAAGTCAGAGTGCTGTAACAGGCTAAACTCATTCCAGATGGGCATGCAACTCCATCAAAAATACTTAAAAGACTTCTTTAAATGTCCAGAGCTGGTAGTATGTCCCAAGAGGAAACTGCAGAGATGTGAGAAGGTACTTCTTAGAGACTAGCATAGTCTCTGCAGAACCCAGTCAGTTCCTGACTTTGCAATGTAATCTGTGACTATATCACAGGAGTGGAAAATGAGTAGAAACATATTTGTTTCCTTAACTAGCCATCCTTACAGAAGGACATTCAACTTATCAATTTGCTTTGAGATAGTATCTCCTATTGCAGCCCTATTTTCTCCTCCTGATCAGTGCTTTGTGGCCTTTTGCTACCTCCTGGCCTCTGTACCCACTGCAGAAAGAAGAGCAGGAGAAAGAAGTGAGAAGCAACTCCTATAAGCTCAACTGTTAGGTGAAGAAATGCGTTTAGCTGAAGGAAAGGCTGAAAAGCTCAGGGAAGAGGGACACAGGCACCTTTAATACAGCCAAAGCTGCAAGCTACTTTCCTTGAATCAGCCTCAATTCTCTGGAGCAGTTACACTATAAAGCAGTTGGATTTGATGATCTTAAAGGTCTTTTCCAACCTAAATGATTCGATGATTCTCAGTGATTCAAACACATGCTGCAAGAGAAGGATGGCAACAAGGGTCTGACACAAATGTTAGTGACTGTGAGCAGAGCATAGCTTGCAGCAAACTCCTGTTGTCAGAGCAGGTTAAGATTTCAGCTCACACCTTCTTCATCTTAAGTTATTTGCCTTCCCTCACTCTCCCCAAAAGCACCACCACCTCATGTCCTGAGGCAGGGAGAGAATAGATGAGGCTAAGTCCTATACTGGATCCAAAGCTCAGCTCCTTAGCAATTGTTCTTTTCTTCTCTGGACTCCTGTCCTTGTCTTCACAAGATAGCCAAGACCCTGACTTTGGTCAGGGCAAAAAACAAAATCAGAAACATAATCTAATTACTACAGGAAAGAGAAATTGCAATTCCAGTAGATTAGAACTTGAGTACCAAAAAGCTGCACTGAGGAAAGAAACAAAACAAATCTTACTCTTCAAGAAAAGCCAAAACTAGCAGCATTTTCTAATAAGCATCTGAAAAAATTAACAAGCTCACTTGATGAGCTTTCTTACATTACATAGCCATATTCCTACTACTTGCATCCAAAACCACAAGCAACTAGAATAAAGTTGTATCCACTGGCCACTATGCCATCAGAAAGCTGTTTTCATAGTTGTTATCTCACAGTTGGGAAGTAGCTCAGCAATCAAGTGTGAGAAAAAAAAATCCAATACTATATGGAAAATTTTTAACCTGTGAACTCATGAGTCAGGTAACATTCTATATATCAAAACAACTCAAACATTTAAAAAAACTTATTTAACCCCATCTTGCAAAAATGAATATGCAGTAATATTTTGTAAATAATTTCAGCATTCATTTACTAGCTTTGAAATACAAAGTGTCAACAACCCTATACTACACGCATTTTTTCAGCTTTTAAATCTTTTGTTTTGAAAATCTTCATGGATGTAAGAGAAAGGCTGCTACCTCTCCAATTAAAAGCAGTAGAGTATGACACCTGAAATTAGTTTTCCTAGAAAAGGTAAATAAGTGAAAATGAATTGTTAATTCAAAATCAAGTGAGTGTTTTCAAAATACTTTTTAAGTTTACTATTTTAAAAAATCAAACTCCTATTCTCTTTAACTGCAGGGGATGCTTACTTTGTTCTAATTCAGAGCTAACATTTTTCTCTCTCAATGCATGTATATACAGTCACATGCACACTTTAAACAGATGTTACCCCTGTAACCAGTTGTACGTAACCAGCTATGTCTCAGGAGTGGGTACACTTCAAAACAGTCCTTCCTTGCACTGCTGTAAAATCCCTCTTTTATTTTGCCTGTTTCAACGTTACTGAAAACACTGAAGGAAATTAAGCTTCTAGCTAGAAACCTTCTAGTTTCTGGGTCTTCTCATCTACCTGGGTATCTGCCTTTCTTTGACTACATGCATATCCTACTGTAAGGTAATTTTTTTGCTCTGTAGTTGCTACTGCTGCAATTATTCTTCTCTCTACTCAAAAAAAATCACAAAAGATATGGGTAAGAGTATGCAAGCTCTCAAGCATTTACATGAAAGATGGTGTCACCCTCTTCAAACCTCTATTTACCTTTTAATACAAGATATAAACATATTGTTATCTAAACAGTATCCAGAGTACTTTCACAATAAAATCCTTCTCTGTTGGAGAAGCAAGAGATTTGAAAGAAAGGTTCAAATGGTTTAGCAACTAACAGCACTGTTCTGCCAGTAACACTCCGCTAGTGACTGCTAACGTATGGAGTACGCTACAGGGGGGCTGATGAGAGGAAAAAGGTTTCTCATGTGTTCAGGAATATTCCAGTTGCCTTGGAACTTGTTATCAAAACACCCCAAACTCCCTGTACAGCAGCATGCTCTAAATCCAGAAGACATTTGTTTTCTTCCCAAATTGCACAAAATAACTTAATTCAGCAGGGCTTTTTTTGTTTTGTTGTGGTTCTCTTGGGAAAAGTACCGCACAGTACATGCTGTAGATGTGTGCACATGATGACAGAAGGGAGGGATGAGAAAACCACTGCAAGTCTCTTGCATTGACAAAGAAATAAGACCCACAGCTGTAAAGGAAAGGGAAAAGTTGAAGTTCAAATACACAAGCCTTTATTTTTACCCACCACTTAGAATCTGTTGCACTGCTTCATTTCCCATCTGTGCTGCTGTGAAGCCTTGTAAAGAGATGATGGAGGGATCAGAGCCATAATTCAGCAAGAGCCGGCATGTTTGCAAGTGACCTGCTAATGCAGCCCTGTGCAAGGCTGTTTGGCCAAGAGTGTCCAGTGCATTCATCTGAAAAATCAGCAGCAATATAAAATAAAAATTGTTACAATTAAAATCCTGCACCTCCCCCTGCCCTTAATAAGAAGATTCAGAACAAGAATTTTCCAGCATAAAAATGTATCTGTCAATCCCTCTGCATTGCAACTAAACAAAACCAAATGACAAAATAGGTAAACACTCCAATGTAAAGATAATTTATCACAGATGCTTGCCTGTCTTTTACCAACACAGGTTATTTGCTTGTGTGGCTAACAGACAACACAGAATCCCCAAACCCAAGCTTTTAACAAATTCAATGAAGATCAACCTTGTGCAAGAAAAGCAAAACTCTCACAGAAGAGGAGAAAAAGGTAAATAATTAGCAACACAATTCAAAGACCTTCCAGCTTTAAGGAAATTGCCATCTGTCATCCTCAGATGGGGAATTAACATTACTCATTATCAAGAATTAAAGCAGAACAACAATGTCAGATTAGTAATTCTATGAAGGAGTGGGGGAAAAAAAGAGGTTGGAAACAAACAGTTCATTTTCTCTTCACTTTTTGTACTTTTACAGAAATATTAAATACAAATGGATATAATTCTACTCAATACAAGACTGTATAAACAGGCAAAATGGGAGGATTGCTTTCAAAGAGTATCATATAATGGAAACCTATCTGTCTGTCAAGATCTTACAGGGTATCTAAATAACTGGAAGCATCTCCATGGGTCCACTATCGCAGAAAGGAAGAGAATAATAGAGAGCTTTACAAGGCATAAAAAATACCCTCATGAAAATAACCTTTCAAGAAGATACTTTGTACCTAGCAGCGATTCATGACAAATTTAAATGCAAATATCCAACAGGTTTTTTTTTCCCACTTTATGAAATACAGAACTACTCTATATTCTCTGCAAGCAACTCATAACCTGTTATCTGTTTCCAAGCCTACAGATTGCAGGCTGTGAACCGCATGCATAATAGACTCCATTACTGTACAAAACCTTTGCAGTAGTAGTGAACAAAGATTTTGCTTCGTATTTCTCACCTAAAATGCAACCTGCAAATCCCACTACCTTTCCATGAAAAACAGTGAAAAAACATTTTGGGTAAGATGCATATTCTGTAACTAAATGAAATTTTATTAGGAGTAACTATGTAGAAAATATCTACTACCAGATAGAGTAAAAAACATAAGTAAGCACCTGCAATACAATATCAAGCCATAGGAAAGAAGAAAGAACTACCACATAGATAAAGTGGACTATCCATCAAATATGTGATTCCATATTGCCTGAAATCCTTCTATATTCCTGAACAATTCTACAGGCTGGTAAAACAGGAATTTCTCAGATCACAAACCTCTCTTGCAGGAAGATGTACAGGAGAACAGTTCTGCTTTCTTCTAACCATGCTCAGCTCATGCCACTCTAATGGTATTTCCCTAAAAGTTTTGTTTTAAATAAAAACTCACTGCTATCATAAATATTAACTAGATGCTGAATGTCCCAAATCCATCATTTTGTTCGATAATGATCCTCATCTTTTTCAAGACATCGGATACCTTTCACCACTGATAAGGGCACAGAGAAAAGCAGAAGTCTGGGACTGTACAGGTTTAGTGATGGTAAAGGCTGAATGAAATGAGACATGTGGATTCTGGAAGAAGCTGATAGCACTGTGTTCACACAAGAAAGTGAATCCTAATTAACGTCTTCCGTAACACTGAATCCCTGTGTGAAATGTTCCTGTACTGAACAAATTGCTGAAGAACAGCAGCAAGGCATTCACACTGCACAACTCAATACTGACTGCGTACCTGGAAAAAATGTTAATATTCATTTGAAAAGAACACTGGCAGAGTCATCAGATCCATCAGCTCACATGTCGTATGCAGGTCTCCTTTCACCTCCAAATAATTATCTTTGCCAACAATCGATTCTGGCGGCAGAAGAATGCCAGCCATTTCAAAAAATGCCTGCTTACTTCTGGGACAAAGCGGGCTTGGAGCTGACAGAGGGATGCACGCAACAGATGAAGCTGTTCTTTCCCTCAGGAGCAGAATCAGGCTTTGCAGGGCAATTTCATGGGGACTATGTTCACTTTGAGGCAGATCTGCTCTTGGCAATCACACAGCACTTCTCTAAAATCAACCCAAGAATGTACCGCACTAAGGCTGAAGGCTAAGGCTGGATTTCTTTCCAAATGAAAATCAATTTGAGCATTACAAATTGAAATACAAACTGAGATTAAACTCTCATAAAAATCAAACCTGGTAAGACATATGCCTGGCCAATACTACATCTAAAAACATAAGCCCTCTCAAATTCAAAGCTAAAGTTTAAACTCTAGTTGACAAAATGTAAAATATCCAAGGTGTACTGCCTTATTTGTGTGCTGAGAAGGCAGATTGTTCCAGCTGCACTAATTAAAAAAAAGAAAAATAATCAACTGGTCCCCTTTGTAAGAAGTCTAAAATTAGAAGGCTACAGCTCTGAATTACTTTATAGATGAGTTTTCTGCAGAGAGTTAAAAATGTCAGATTGACAGCTTTTAATCCACACCACACTGGTCCTGGTTTCTTCCCCTTTTAGCGTTAAAACAGTCACTCCTCTGCTTAAACCACAACATAAAAGCAGAATGCAGTTATCAAATGAAGCAAGGCTTAAGTAAGGCTTCCACTTCCCCATCCTGGATACACGCAGTAGAGAAATCAAATGGTCGTGTATCATCAGACACTGAAGAGGTTTTTCCTCCCTGCACTGCTGCAGTCTCTCAGCTACAGCAATATTCCCTTGGTGCCCAGGCACTGTGGCAGCTCAACAGCTGGGACCAGTTCAGGAAACTTTTTTTTTGCAAGACATCATAAGTATAACAGCTTTCTATTGGTATCAAACGCCCTAAATACCCTACTACTCCTTGACACTGCAGCAGCACAAAATGCAACAGCTTCCAAGCACTGTAATTTTCTCTGAAACCTAAAAGGTGTATATTCTAAAGATCACACATGAAACTTGTGCTCTGCCAGTGGTTCCAGTATCGGGGTATCCTTCCCTGCACAATGCAAGTGTTTTAACTGCTCTCCTGCCGCATTTATTCTGCAGACAACTTGAAATATTTTTTCTGTCTTTGTGCATCACTAACCATAAAGAAGATGGGAGTGAAGAGATGCTGGTGGCAACTTCAAGCTATATCAGAAGGGAAAAAAAAAGGGAAAAGAAAAAAAAAAAAAAAAGGTCTGGTTTCACTCTGAAAGCTCCTAAATGATCCAACCATATGGTCCACAGTTGTCCCTTTGCATAAAAGCTTAAGATTAATGTCGCTAAGTTTGGATGCCTCAGCAGTGAGAAAAGTTGAACCACGCAATCACACAGCTTTTCGGATTGTTAACCATCATAGTCCAGAACCTGCTGCTTTTCTGAAAGGAAATTTCATTTTTCAGTGTTGTTTTTTTTTTTTCCTGAGAAAATCATACCTCTACCTGAAACGCTGGAAGCAAATGTACTACACAACAAGGTTATTCAAAACAATTGAAGTCTGTTGTGTGGGTCTGGATAGATGGTGACTGTTGTCAAATCCATGATCATGAAAGGATGGCAACACTCTAGTCCAATGTACATACAAAGATCCATAAAGGCAGGTCCTTCCCACAGAGCAGAATGAAGCCATTTCTCCTGCCATCATGAACAGGGTTGCTATATGTCTAACATGACCTTAGAAAGGCTCATTTTCTCTTGCAGAAGAACAGTTTCAATATTATCCTTTAGAAACATAACACAGTTAAACAAATAGCATTTATAACATCTCCACACTTGCCCAAGATACCAGTGAACTTGCATGCTTGAGTGTTGGTCTTTCCAACCATCATTTCAGTTCAGAAAATACTTTAATCCTTTTCTTCTGCACTGCTTGAAAGTGGAATGTCTTTCTGAACATATTAAATTTAATTAAACAGCAATACAACAAAATAGGATGAAAGGCACTTTTTCATTAGTTCACCACCTTCAAATGATTTTCTTTTTAAATAAAGGCCGTTGACAATCTTTAAAGATACAATTGTGGCACTTGAAGGTTTGTTCATGGGTCTAATAAAAACAGATTGTTTGAGGATTCTTTAAAGATCATCTACTTTTATTCGTCATAAGGTACTTGGAGGATTTTCAACATCAAATAAGCAGTGGTGTGAAATGTTATTTCACATTGTAGTTCAGGCAAACAAGTAAAAACTGGGTATGGCATTTTAAAACCACAGACATTTATGATCCACATTTTTGAAGAAAATTCTACGAATCCCCAAGGTTTCTCACATGTGCTTTAGATGTACAGTTAACAGTCAACATCTGCAAACTCAAGTAACAAGCTAATGAAAATATCTTCACTGATCATGAAATAGGCATTGCTTAGATAACCATGTGTAAGTGATGTGCACCAAGGACGACTTCACAGTTCAAATTACAAATCTAGCCTGTGTTCTCAGTAAGGGCCAGCAAGACACAGCAAAATAAGCGATTTGTGGGTATAGGTTGACTCTTGGCAATACTCAGAAATATTTTTGTAAAATAAGTCTAGATGAAGCACATGTTATTCAAGTAGTCCTTCCACTTTTTATTATAGTCTGACATACTTCCAACAACAAATTTACACAGTGATAAAATTAAGGATAATTAAATCCAGTTCCGAGACCACAAACCATCTCACATGGATCCCAAGCAAATTCCCTAAGGCAGTCTTTCCATGCTTCAGCACATTTATCAAACATATATACTTCACGTGTTATCTCACTTTTGCTGTCTGACACAGATCACAGCTGCTCCTCATGAAAACTGCAGAGTCTCTTCTCTATTGCTAAAACAATCACAAATTATTTTACATCTACAAAACCTTACATAACTTCATCTCCTAAATCCATTACTGGATTTTTTTTATTTTATTTTCCTTTGTGGATCAGCTGTTTGCCTTTTGGCACTGTATTTCAGAAGAAGAAACTTCCACTTTCTTTGAAGCCCCAGTTACTCAACTTTTTCAAATTGTTACTCTCTCTAAAATCAGTAGTGGCTTCCAGAAGGTAGATTGAAGCTGACTTATCCAGTACCTTTCCTTTGATGGAAGAAATCATTGCAAAGTAAAGAAAATACACTAGGTCTCATCCATCCCCACTTTAGTAAGCATTTGATATGGGATCACATGGGAACTGATCATACTGAAAGGGAGAGGGCTGCTCCACGATTGGTTGTGGGATAATTTTCTTCTAACATTTTCATTAGTGATCTTGGCACAGGAGAATGCTGAAGGTCATGAATATGAAAAATTAGCAAGAAAAAAGAATCAGTATTTTCTGTGTACTACAAGACTAGAAAAGGGTCTGAGTATTACTGTGTCATGTCTATTAAAAAGGCAAATATGATCCCAGTATGCATTAGTTCAGCATTTACATTAGAGATATGGAAGTGCCATCATCTAAGGCAGTGGGGGAATGAATTCCATTCTTGTTGCCTAAGCTCCAAGATTTCTTCTGGTGCTAGTAAAGAGAAGGGTTATAAGGAAACCAAAACAAAGGCTAAGAAGAATCTGCTCACTGCAAATACCTCAGCAACGGAAG
The DNA here is from genome assembly GCF_000700745.2 of Antrostomus carolinensis. Classification (NCBI taxonomy): domain Eukaryota; kingdom Metazoa; phylum Chordata; class Aves; order Caprimulgiformes; family Caprimulgidae; genus Antrostomus; species Antrostomus carolinensis. The sequence goes on from NW_010340379.1 coordinate 10,177, forward strand.
CATCAAAATGGAAAAGAGGTATTTAAATCACAGGACTGTGCTGTTCAAAGAACAAATGGATATTCACTGTGAGGCTGCTATTGCAGGGGGACTAGATTCACCAGCTTGTGAGAACCCTCTCTTGTAAATACGACTAGACGGGATCAAAGAGCTTAGTACATCTATGTCTTATAAAATAACTAAAATTCAAGGTACAAAAAGAGTAAAAAGGAGGAAAAAGCTTCCAGAAACACAACAAAAGGAAAAAAAAAATCAAAAACCTATATCATGTTTCAGGGATTAAAGCTGCCATACCCCAACAATCAGAAAAAAATATCAGTGTTAGAAGTGTCTGATTAACCGAATGCCTACAATCAAAGCATGAGCAAGAGCCCAAATGATAATATTCAAGTAAGACAAACATTTTAGAGTGATTAAATATGCCTACTTAACTAATTAACACTCTAGACCATACCTAGAGCATATGGGAACTTCCAAGTGCTTCATAAGCCTTGATGATCTACCTCTGATGAAAAACCATGATTGTATTATGTACCGTTTTATAGCTAAGGAACTTTGGACACTGATAAAGGGGGACTTGGTCTATTGCAGTATGGAAATATATGCTTAATTTTAACTATGAGTGGTCTCCTGCCATGCACTTAAGTGTTTTGCTAGATCATAAATGTGAATGGCTATCCTCAGAATAAGACAGCAAGCACATACCAGGACATGAACGAAGAATGAATTTCAAGGACTACCACGTACCTCTATCTGCATATTGTCAGCTGAAAAAACAACAGAACACACCACTCAGCATGGTTCTGTAGATAACTATGGGGCCACTCACCACAATTACTCAGTCCACAAGTGACTCATGGGTCTTGATTTAGGAACCTCTGCTCCAGGACATAAAAGAGTTACAAACTATCGTCAGAATGTGCTATGACACAAAGAATAAAATTGGGCAATTCCAGTAAGGATGACATCTTTGAGCTTGCTCCTAACCTGGCTACACAGAGCTAGATTTCCAAGGGAGCACTAATTTAAATACCTACAGTATATAGCAGCAGGTTTTCCAGAAACCCTCAGTACACAAAGCAGGTAGTACCTGGGTATCGATACACTTCAAATTCCCGCATGTCCAGTTCATGCCTAACCAAGTACCATCAGTACTGAATTAATGTACAAAAAAGCCATGAGGTGTCTATTCCTATGGCAAAATCAATTTTTTTAACTTGCAGTGCACATGTATGCTACTAAGAGTGAACCTGGGAAAATGATAATAAATGGTTTTAATTACTATAACTGAGACCTCTGGCCCTGCTTTGCTTCCCCGGGAAAGTCTTGGTATGTCACCACTGCATCAGGATTCTCAATTGCAATAAACTCTGTCATGGTATTGCTGTTAACCTATTTTATGATGCCATTTAAGTACTATGGAAGTTAATCAGCTACTGAAATCTGGCAATGAGCTCTCATACAGGCTTATAAATGACAATTCACAGTTTCAAAATAAAAAGACTTAGTATTAACTATGCATACAATTACATTGCTCGCACCTCCTAGCACGTCAAGAGTGACATTATTACAGGTATACTTCTTTATTTCTAGCTACCTGAATGGAGATGAAGACTCAAAGAGAGTAATGTGAGCCCCCTTAAAGGCAAAACTAAGGAGATAATTTATATTTTAGCCAATGCAAAGAAAGGACCCATCAGGAAGAGCTTCCAAGAAAATTAAGTAGCTAAGTATATCATTACCACAAATGTCAAGTTTGCTGCTAAAACTCAGAGAAAAATCATTCTGAAATACTTCTGCAAGATGCTTAAAAGACATCCTAAATAAAGAAAGCTATACCTTCCTCTGCCTTTAACTAATAACTTGCTGAACGATGTGTTTCTAAGCAAGCTTCACCATGGGCTCATGAATTACTTTGGTCAGCACCTATCAACGGCTAAAGGGCACGGCAAAACAATCTGACCAAGAGGATAAGAAACAAGAGCTAAGGGTTGCCCAGCATTAGACTACTAAACTCAGCATCAGCAAACTCAGACATTGGATATTTTCAAGCCAACAAGATAAAGCAACAAGAGGCACCTACATGACTCCATTTATTAAAAATCAGTAGCAAGATTCATTAAAACCAAGTAAGCTAGGCTCCCAAAGCCTGTATTCAGTTACCTGGAGAGAAGACCTAATTTTCAAATGGGATTCCTGAGCATCCTATACTGATATACGATAAACACACTTCAAGGTTAATACAAGAAGAACAAGGCATACAGAAGAAAAAAAGCAACAACTATCATAAAAACTAACACTCTATTTAACCAATATAACCCTTCTTCTTGCCTTTTGCCTTAAATAAAATATATTTAAGTATATTTACCTTTGCTCCATGTTTATGCAGAACTTCCATGACATCATTATGAGCTTTTTCAGCTGCAACATGCAAAGGTGTCATGAAACTAGGGGGGCAGGGGGGGAAAAAAGGATTATATTAGTTTTACATTCCTACTATGACAGAGTCCTTGGAAAAATTAAAAAATTTCAGAAACTTACTCTTTGTTTTTCTCATTAACATTTGCTCCTTTCCTGAGCAATAGTTCTGTAACTTGCTTCCGCTTGGGATGCACAGCGGCCACAGCACAGTGCTGCAAAAAAGTAAATATATTAAGATCCATTACTTCATCTCTTAATTATTCTGATGAACACTAGACTACAAAATTTACAAACAGAATCCATCATATTTCTGTCAAAACATATAACATACTGAACAAAACACAAGCTAGTGATCAATGCTAGATTATTCTACTCAGAAAGCCAATTTTCACTTTAAAGCTATTTGTCACTTACAAAAAAAAAGTGGTATGTTCCCAACTGCATTAACAAGCTATCAGGACAAAACCAGCACATAATGCACAAAGGAGGTAAAGACAAAGGGCTTGAACAGCCTAACTTGCTACAGAGGGATTCCAAAGGGGTCCCCACTAAGATTCTGCTGCTGTTGTCAGATTAACGGGTCTTTTGAAAGTTACTTTGTTTCTTCTTCTATTTCAGTGTGTACTGAACTTGTTAACCTAACGGCAATTCTGTTATGCACCCAGTTACAAATTATGTAATAGAGATAAATTCTCTTACAGTATCTTATTTTCCAGGCTACGAGAAAGAGACATCTTTGACACAGTGCTTTTCAGTGCTCAAGCCTGCCCTTGTGGGAACACCACGCAGCCCTCTGCGAGGTCTAACTATTCTCCTTAGTGTGGCTGGGGTCTGCTTGCTGGTTTGTCTGTGCATTCAGCACCCAGAAGTGAGCGCTCTGTTCCCCCTCTTTTTCTTTGATCCTCTGCAGAGACCAGACTCAGTCTGTCCTGACATTTTCAACAGAGGCCCTACTAATGCATTCCTCAGGCCTGAAATTACAAGCATGGTTCCAGATAAGCTCAACATCACGCTTTAAAATCAGCCCAGAAATGCTTGTCTCAAGTTTGGATGTCTCAAGATAGCAGATTATGAGAAATAGGAGATACTTTTTAATATTTTTGTTTATATGTTTACCCATGTTTTAAACCAGTAACCCATAAAATGCAGACAGTGTCCTAGAACAAAGTTCTCAAGTTTTCCAATAGCAAAACAATAGCCTTTACAATGAGACAGACCCCAAACAGAATGCTAATAGGTAGCAATAGTATTGATAACCATCATTTGCCTATTCAGCCTTCTCTATGAAGCAACTGCCACTCAAGCTTCCACACTGCTGTTAGGCAGCAGATCATGTTCAAGTTTTGCAAAGGCAAGCTTTGTAAAATAAACATTACAATCAACTGTTGCTCTGAAGTGTGGCAAAATTTTTGAGGCTCTACAGATAATAATCTATCTGTATTTCCTGGCAATATGATAAACCAGCACTAAAAGCAACAAAAATGCTGAAATATTGCCAAACTTCAGAGCAACACTGAAACATAAACCAGGTGTTTGCTTTGGCCTTTGGGGGATGACAGGGCACAGACCCCAGTGCCCCATGGTAAAAGATACCACGCTTAGGACGGGCATAGCTCAGTTGGATTGTACATAACCTCATCTGACCCTGGAAGCTAAGTCCTGCCACGTGGGTGGGAGACCACTTGGAAATCTCAAGTACGGGAGGCAAAAATTGAGAAATCATAGTCAAACACTTATTGAACAGTGAATCAGAGACATCAATAGACCTAAAATATCCCATTTTGCCCAGTTGTCTCTGCAGAATGAGCAGGCAGAGAAGAGCAAAGAACACCACAGGACTATGAAGTGATCATTACACAGCTAAAGAGATGCCACATTGACAGCTGATATACTCAGGAAGAAAAGGATAACATTATCCCAAATTTCCTACTGTCTTCATGTTCAGCCTCTATATCTCTCTGTGTTGTTTCCAAGTTCAAGCTAGGATGCTAAGTCCCCCATGAAAAGAACAGAGCATATGGACGGTTGGTACTCAACACACAATGTTCTGATCACAATCACAATTGTTTGTAACACTAAATACGCAGTTGCAAGACTGCAGCTGAGACTTATCACAGTGAAGAAAATGTTCCATTGGAATAAAGTATCATAACTGTAATGGTTTTAATAATACCATCAGTCCCTCTCAATTTCAGTATCTTCACTGCATCTGGGATACACTGGCTGTGCCTTTGCCTCCACTGCTTCTTCAAACAATGAAATAAGAGCAGGACACTGCTAGGAAGGCCTCAAAGACCCCTGTTTCCATAGCTAATGTGGCATTGTCAGTACTATTCCAATCCTGTAAGACCCTCTGATACATACTTATCATCTATTTTCATCACAATTTTACGTACCCTATGAAGAAAATTTGTAATGCAAGTTTGCCCACACGAAGAATTAAGGAAGCACTGGGCCACTGGAATAGAATTTAACTGCAGAAAAAACACAGCAACTGACCAACAAAAAAAGAAGGTAATGGGAAAAAAGCAAAAGAGAAGTAAAATATGAACAGGTGAGAAGCAGCTAGAGAGCTTCTGTAATCTATTAGGAAGAAGAAAAAAAAAAGAATAAAAAATAGTATGGGGGTTTTTTTCTATAATGGTGATTTAATATATAAAAATGTTTGATGGCAAATCTTCAATCTCAGATGATGAATAGATTTTCATAGTGTAGAAATAAAACTCCTCAAGTAGCACTACCACCACATTTATCATAAAACAAATGGATTGACTGTGTAATCTCACCAGTGCAGTCTCATGCGACTGTGGTTGCTTAAAATTTATGATCTCCAAAGCAAGTGTCTTTTTCACTTTGGCTAGGTCTGCCTCTCTTGCTGCCTGCAGTAAAGAGTGTCCTTTGAATTCATCTGTTAGAGGAAAAAGATGCATTTAATATTCAGCAACATGTCACTTTTATAAATGTTATTGGAGAAAGCTGGCTATACACAATTAAGAGGAAATAAGAGTATTTCTGTACATGTTCAGATAGTAGCTGACGTGGGACACAGAAGATGAAACATGGTTTACTGAATCCAAAGGGACATTCTAAAGGAGAAGGGAAGTGATTCTTCGAGTAAAATCCTTATAGCTTTTCTCCCTCTTATCCTCCGCCCACATAATATTAAATGTATATGTGACCACTGAATTACCTATGTATGTGCTCAAGTGAGCACAATGCTATTATATGCACTTCAGAAAAAAGCATTATTGTATTTACAACTACAAATAATTCAAAGTGAATTCTGAATAAATATATATAATTTACATA
>NW_010340380.1:0-3119 GCF_000700745.2 Antrostomus carolinensis
TTTTTTTGGGGGGGGGACCGTGCGAGCAAAAGCGGAGCTGGAGCTTTTCTAAACAATTCCAGATGTGGCTTTTTCGGGCTCTTTCAGCCTCTTAAATCACCAGCCATCGTCTTCCTGCCAGATAACGAGGCTCCCAACTCCTTCCAACCATCCCCTCCGGCAGGAACCGGCACCGGGAGGGACATTCTTGGTGTCCCATGGGGGGTGACGGGCTGGGTTCCAATGGAGCCGGCCGCGGGCAGCTCCGGTGTCGGCAGTGCCGCCGCCGGGCAGCGTCCCGGAGCTGCCCACAGAGCTGGAGGGATCAAATCCCTTTCTCCAGTGGTTTCTTTGGCGCTGCCAGATATGTGATGGTGAAGCCAGGTAACCAGAGCAGCACCAAAAGGGATTCCCAGTCCCTTCTTGTGCCGGAGCCGCCATCCGGAGCGCGGCTGATTCGGTGGGAGGCTCCTGGGGAGTGGGGAGCAGGTTGCTCTGTCACAGGTAGAGCTCTTGGCTTTGGTTACAGGATCCTGTGCCATGAGCCGTGCCAAGAAGCGTGGTTTGGTGTGAGCTTGAGGAAATCTGTCACCGGAGCTCTGATCCCTGCAGCATTTCCCTTTTCATTCAGCTCGGCATATCTTAATTAGCGTTAACGAAGCACCACTGTGCTCCATCCCTCTCATCTCTTCCTCTCGTCTCCTTTTCCAGGAGAAGGAGAAAAAATACATGTTGCCTTTGGATAATTTGAAAATCAGGGACGTGGAGAAAGGATTTATGTCCAACAAACACGTCTTTGCCATCTTCAACACAGAGCAGAGGTAAGGGCTGCGGGCACGACTTGCGTTCTCGGTGTGAACACAAGTACAACAAAGAAATAATCACAACAAGATTATCTAATGACTTTGGGTTTTACTAACCTTTTACTAAATTCCAGAAGAATCCACATCTCTGAACTGTGCTGATATTTAATTCACAATATATTAGGACACTTCACAAATGACATTTCCATGGCAGCAATGTTCATGGTAATCCTAAACTTAGACACTGTCACCAAACATAAAATACACAAAGCTGAAATATTGAATAGTGAGGTTTCATTTTTTAAAGCCCTTAGCTTTAACATTTATTTGAAAAGCCATGTTTGGTCTCCCAAGTGTTGATCTAAAAGCAATGTCAGCACTAAATCATGACAGCACTAAATCAAACACACAGCATCTGGGTGTTTCCTGAGATTCCTCCTCTCTCTGGGGATCACACTGGGCTCAAATCGCTGCCCAACACGCTCCGGGGTCATCGGGCTGATGGTTTTACCCTTCCCTTGTCCAAACCCAGACTGTGCATCCAGCTTTGGTGTTGTGCTCTGAGGTGGGAGCATCTGTGAGCTGGAGGGGGAAGGATTCCTCCTCCAGAGGAAGCAGCAGCTCCTCAATATTTATATTCCCATTCTGGAGGGATTTCAGGCTTCCTTGGTGTTGAGGGCTTGTGGTGTTGGAGGCTTCACCAGTGCCTTGTCCAGCATCCCAGCCCTGACCATCCTGGAATCACAGAATCAGGGAATGATTTGGGTTTAAAGGATCTTTAAAGCTCATTGAATCCAACCCACCTGCAATAATCTCCAACCAGCTCAACTGCTCTGCTCCTTCTTCCTTAGGAACGTGTACAAAGATCTCCGTCAGATTGAGCTGGCCTGTGATTCCCAGGAAGACGTGGACAGCTGGAAAGCCTCCTTCCTCCGAGCAGGAGTTTATCCAGAGAAAGACCAAGTAAACATTTCCCTCTGACTTCTCCAAGTCCTCCCAGAGTGGGTTGGCTGAGGGTTTATCTGACACCAACCCTGGGGAGATGCTGCCAGAGGAGCTTTCAGACTCAGGAGGTCTTGGTGTGGCACAGCAGGTTCTCAGATACCCCAGAAAACGCTGTGGTATCACAGAAGAGGATGAACTTTATGAGGCAGCTTTAATTGGTGCTGCTCAGCCGATGGATTTAATCATTCCAGGCTATGAAATAAAATCAGAAAGCATCTGTGTAGGGTGGAAATAAGTGGAAGGGACACGGGAATAAGCGTGGAGCAGAGGGTCTGTCAGATCCCAACAATAATTGGTGAGATCTGAGCAGATAATAAAACATAAATAAATAAATAAATAAAAACCATAAAAAACCTCAATAATTTGTGGGATCTCTTCCCCTGAGCAGACCGAGAACGAGGACGGCGCCCAGGAGAACACCTTCTCCATGGACCCTCAGCTGGAGCGCCAGGTGGAAACCATCCGCAACCTCGTCGACTCCTACGTCAGCATCATCAACAAATCCATCCGTGACCTCATGCCAAAGACCATAATGCACCTCATGATCAATAATGTGAGTGGTTCAATAATGTATACATGTAATGTGATCAATAATGTGTACATAGACCAGTTAGAACAAGTCCAGAGGAGGCCACGAGGATGATGCGAGGGCTGGAGCAGCTCTGCTGTGAGGACAGGCTGAGAGAGTTGGGGCTGTTCAGCCTGGAGAAGAGAAGGCTCCAGGGAGACCTTCTAGTGGCCTCCCAGTACCTGAAGGGGCTCCAGGAAGGCTGGGGAGGGACTTTGGCCAAGGGCAGTTAATGACAGAACAAGGGGAAATGGGTTTAAGCTGAAAGAGGGGAGGTTTAGATGAGATATTAGGAAGAAGTTCTTCACTGTGAGGGTGGTCAGACACTGGAACAGGTTGCCCAGAGAAGCTGTGGCTGCTCCTCCCTGGAAGTGTTCTTGGCCAGGTTGGATGAGGCTTTGAGCAACCTGGTCTAGTGGAAGGTGTCCCTGCTGCTGGCAGGGGGGTTGGGACTGGATGAGCTTTGAGGTCCCTTCCAACCCAAACCATTCAATGAGTCTGTGATTCTATGGTTGTGCTCGGGGGTGGAGGGGAACGTGGGGTGGGAAAGGAGCTGCTGGAGCCAGGGATTTTGGGGTTCTACAGCCAGGGAGGATGAACCATCCCATGAATCCCAACTCACTGGGGCTCCACGTGCCTTCCAGAGCTGGGAGAGGTGTCCCTGAGCCCCCGATGCCTCCACGGCTTCGAGTCCTCCATCTCCTCCTTCTTCTTTTACTGACCCACCGGCTTCGGTATTGTGGTGGTTGCACTGGGCTCACACT
>NW_010340381.1:0-2971 GCF_000700745.2 Antrostomus carolinensis
ACTGGACACAGTATTCCAGGTGGGAATACTTCAGAATCAAAGATGCTTAGTACTCAAAAGCCAAATTAGCACCAGCATACATGAGTTTGCACTGTATGGGCACGAAGCACTGCTGATAGCATTCAGGCACGCTGTTTTTTTTAATCTTAAAGCAGTTGCAATCACCCAAACATGCTCACACTAGCAAAAACTCAGAAGCAGCATGATTTCAGCAGGTGAAATGCAAGGAGGAGCCCAAATTCAATTCTGCTTCTATTGCAACGGGCTATAATTCAAGCAACTGAATTAACCTCAGATATTTAGATAGAATATTAGATAGAATGGTTTGGATTGGAAGGGACCTTAAAGCTCATCCAGTTCCAACCCCCCTGCCAGCAGCAGGGACACCTTCCACTAGACCACGTTGCTCAAAGCCTCATCCAACCTGGCCGAGAACACTTCCAGGGAGGGGGCATCTACAACTTCCTTGGGCAACCTGTTCCAGTGTCTGACCATCCTCACAGTGAAGAACTTCTTCCTAATATCTCATCTAAACCTCCCCTCTTTCAGCTTAAACCCATTTCCCCTTGTTTTGTCATTAACTGCCCTTAGGAAAAGTCCTTCCCCAGCTTTCTTGCAGGAGCCAATTTAATACAATTCTTCTCCAATTATACTGGGGAGAGGGGAGCAAGGTGCAAGAAAGAGGCACAGATGAAAAATAAAAGATGGTCTGGAGTACCTGGTGTTGAAATTTTGAAGGATCCCGACTGCTCACGGGGACCACGCTTCCATAGACGTGCAATTCCCGGACAATGGAGACACCTCCTTTCAGCTCAGGTCTGAATGATTCCTCTGAACACTTCCGCAGTCGGAGAAGACCGACGAGAATATCCTGCTCTGGATCTTCATAGGACAGGAAGGTCTCCCAGCCACCATTAGCCACATAATCTCTTCTAATTAATTCAATCTGGTCAAAGAGAAGAGGAGATGATGAATACAAAGAAGAAAAAAACCCAAAAACTTCTTTAAAAATATTTAAGCAACACGTTGAACAGACCAAACCCAATTTCATAGATCCATAAACTATTACGATTCAGAGAAAACATGAAGTGCTTTCTTAAATGCCAATTTAATTCTAGATGGATTTTAGCAGTACTGGGTAAGACCTGCTGTTACTGCAGTCACATTAAAGAGAAAACACGCCACTATTTAATAGAAATATATTTGCCAATGGGATAGAACTAAGGGCTGGTAACCCACATGGTTACCTGTTTGTAAGCCAGAAACCAAAAACTTGCGTTTCTTGAGTTATTCAAGTTTCATAATCACTGTAAAATCAACGGGGGCAGCAACTCTTGCCTCTAACCACGGGACTTCTCTAATGGAAATTCAGTTCCAGTTACCAACTTGTTAATGTAGAATGAGTAGGTCTGTACCCACCTTCACTAAACCTGCAGGGAAATCCATGTTTCAACTGCTTTGCAAAAGAAAAAGCTTGAGGGAGGGGATGGTCCCGCTCTGCTCTGCACTGGGGCGGCCTCACCTCCAGCACTGGGGGCAGTTTGGGCACCACAGGAGAAAAAGGATCTAAAGCTGCTGGAGAGTGCCCAGAGGAGGGACACAACATTGGGGAAGGGTTTAGAGGGGAAGGGTGTGAGGAGAGGCTGAAGGCACTTGGTTTGTTCAACCTGGAGAAGAGGAGACTGAGAGGAGATCTCCTGGGGGTCTAGAACTTCCTCCCAAGGGGAAGAGGAGGGGCAGGCGCTGATCTCTTCTCTCTGGCCACCAACGAATGCCAGGAGCAGAGGAAATGGCAGGAAGATGTGGCAGGGGAGGGTGAGGTTGGCCATGAGGAAAAGGTTCTTCAGGCACCCAGAGGGTGGTGGAGCACTGGAACAGGCTCCCCAGGGAGGTGCTGATGGCACCAAGCCTGACAAGATTCCATCAGCATTTGGCCAAGACCCTCAGGGACATGGTGTGAAGGATGGGATTGTCCTGTGCAGGGACAGGATGAGATGATGACGGATGATTGAGATGTCTACAGAACATGGGTCTTCTAAGCAGCAGTCAACTTCTTTACTAATTATCAATTAGTCATTTCCAGCACGGCACAGGCTCTACCTACATGACCAAACTGTGAAGTGCAACAGGAGTGGATCTGAAAGAGTTGATGTTGAGTGAGTACGGCGTTACAGAATCAGCAGCAATATTTTCTTACTCATTCAGACAGTATTGAAGACACCAAAACCATCCAGACAAGTACTCTGAGAACTGACCAGTAACAACATATTACTTCCCTCAAATCCAATTTTTGATAACCATCTAGACAAAGGCAGCTCTGAAGATCACAACAAGTGGAAGGGAAAAGTGAAGTGAGAGTTGGCTGCCTGTGGAGAATACAATAAAGACCATGCTTGGGTAGAAGAAACTGTTTCTGCACAGGACCAAGAAGCTACAAAGAGTAACTGGTGGTAAGAGAGAAGAAAGAAGAAACTTCTTTTTCAGATAGTCCTGACCTGCCATCATCAAGGAGCAGCCCTGGAACCCAAGATGAGACTCCCTTATGGCAACATGAGATCTGATCAAATTTGTGTGGCTGTGTTTACATGAAGCAGAGTGAGCACTGAGTTAATTCGATGTAACCTGTAGCCCATGATGATGTCACATCTTTGGTGACATAGTGAGTGACTCTATTTGCGTTCTGAATTGATCTGGTACAGCTGAAACAGGAGCCCATCCTTGCTGTAGGGACTCTCCTGTAAAATTATTTCCTATAATATAATTCCAAAATTATTTCCCAAATTGCCTGGCTCAACAGAGGAGTGGCAGCCATAGTTTGCAATCTTGAGAGCCTGATGACAACACAGTGTATGTTGGGGAGGTATCAGTAGATGAGATTAGTCATAGAATCATGGAATGGTTTGGGTTGGAAGGGACCTTCAAGCTCATCCAGTCCCAACCCCCCTGCCAGCAGCAGGGACACCTTCCACTA
>NW_010340381.1:3339-4640 GCF_000700745.2 Antrostomus carolinensis
TGCAGCCTGTACTTGTGCTTTCCCTGACCCAGGTGCAGGCCCTTGCACATCCTGGTCTCATCCCATGAACCAGGCACCCATCACCAGCTGGGGTACATGAGGCACAGTCCTGCATGGCACTTTCTAAATTAATCTGAAAGGAATCAGGTTCCTGATGTTTTCAAAGTGGGAAATGATTGAAGGATTTGCTTCATGAGCACATCCCTGATCTGAACTAAAAACCATCACGTAGATGTGGCTGCCAACATTTTAAGAGATTCCTTTAAATTTAGGAACCCCAATGTGAATGGCAAGTGTCAGTGGGTGCCCAGTGCTGCACTGGTGTTTCCAACATCCTGAGAGTACAGGATCGGATTGATCCCTACACATACCTTGCCACACTCTTCTCAGGACTATAAAAACTATAGCAGATGACTTCCATATTTTTTTTTTCTGCAAATCCTCTAATAGCCAGAAATCCATGAATTAAAGATTTGTTTACAAAAAAGCCATAAGGATTCTGTCGCCTGCCTGCTCTACTCCATGACGAACACAGCTCACAATTAAATCCCTTCCTGACTAGAGAAGCAAGAGGCTCATCTCCACACTGACGTTCAGCCCAAGCAGATGTCTACTGATGTGCCAAGTTCTCCAAGAGCACAACTCCACTCCAGTTTGTGTGTCGAGACAGCTGTCACGCACTGATCCAGATCTACCCTGTAGGTACATAACACCAGTAGTAAAATGGAAATGTAGAGGAAAATAAAAGAGCATGAGATTTTAAAAAACACCCAGATTCTGCAGTTAGTTTCATGTGTGGAAAAGTAGTTGGATTAAAGCTTGCTGCTAATGTATAAAAAATGCAGAAAATAGCATTAAACACTGCTACACTAAGAGTTCCAAATGGTAAGACTGGAGAACTTCCAGTCTCTCCTGAGGACAAAACAAGTAGAAACTACAGCTCCATCGCTTGTCCTCCAGCAGGACTAGATGTTGTGTTACACTCACATCCAGTTTGAAAGCCACTTGTAGACAGTAATCAAGTAAGACTGCAGGAACATTCACAGGAGGCTTCATACTCTGTGCACTTCTACTGCATCATAACCATGTACCAGATCAGCTGATCTGCTCAGAAAGATCCTACTGGAGTGAGTCTTTTGTTCTTCCCACTCCCCTGGGAACAGAGGGGCTTAGGATACATAAAGACCCTCAAAGGGTTTTCAGGAACTTATGAGATGTTCAAAGCCTTTTCATTTTGGGATACACCAAACCGTGTGGTTCTGTCAACACTCTGGAGGGACAGGATGTCATCCAGAGGGACC
>NW_010340382.1:0-2703 GCF_000700745.2 Antrostomus carolinensis
CAACCCCAACCATTCTGTGATTCTGTGACTTGGGGTGCATCTTCATTGCTGTGGACCTGGGCGAGTGACGCCTGTGGTGGTCCAGAACTGGGATTAAGGCACCTAAGGGCAAACAGTGCAGCTGGAGGAGCTGCTGCTGCAATGTTCATCCCAGGCTGGGCAGGTAGTGAGGTGGGAGCCCTTCCTAAAGCTCTGCAGATTGTTCAACCAGTTGCTTGTGTGTGGCCAAAGACAACCTTTGGTCAATATGGGGCCCAGATTCATATCTCCTCTTGCCAGACACTTAATGAGAAGATTGGCCCAGTTGACTGTTCAGGCAAGTTAAAGAACTGTAGGAAATTAAGTTAAATGTCTGTAGTCAGAACACTGCTTTTAATGTCTTCTCTTTTCTGAACGCTACTGGCTAAATACAGGAGTAAAATTTAAGTAACTTTTTGCTTACTTATCTAATGCTTCACAAGATTTGGGGGGGTAAAGTCTGAGTAGAAGACACTCTTCTAGAGGAAAGAAATCTGGGAAGAAGACTATTCTCCTTTTTCACTTTCCTCTGTCTTATTGCTAAGCCATCAGAAATAAGGATCTGATCAGGAACAATTACTCTGAGTTTAATTTGTTTTGGTTTTCTATTATATGAGACAATAAAATGGGCTCTATTGCAACAGTCTAGCAGTTTAACTTGGTATGTTGGGTAGTATTCAACTAGTCACATGCTAAATGGTTGGTGGATTTCCGCCTGACATCAGTTATGAAATTCCTGTTCTTGCACAACAGCTTTAGAAAAGAGGAAATGTAGTGGGTGTACATACATGATCAACACACAGCCCATACCCCATTGCCACAGCTCGAGAGGCCGCCCAGCTTCTGCCCCTTCCAGCACACACAGCATCAGAGACTTCCACCACACTCTCCAGCTCATGGTGGTGGAACTTAACAGAGAGGCATTCAGTATGCTTTCTCAGCTCTAAACCTTCCTGTGTGATCTCATTTAGGTTCCTGCTCCGGCAGGGGCGTTGGACTAGATGATCTTTCGAGGTCCCTTCCAATCCCCAACATTCTGTGATTCTTCCAGCACATGCTCAGCACAGGGCACTTGCTGGCACTGTGACTACGGGCCACATGCGTCATCGTATCTGTGTGTTGGAATAGCTGAAGTGGTCAATGTCACACCTGGTAAAAGCACTAAAGTGGCTTTTTGCCAGCCCTGCACTGTTCTCCCGAGGGAAGGAAATCCTTGAGGGTGTGTTGGGTGTTGGCTACAAACCAGTGGTTTGCAAACTTTTTTTTTCCACCCCCCCCCTTACCTATCTGAAAATGACTATGTTAGAAGTACAGTGGGAATCTACTTGAGATACTGCTGTTAGTATTTCAGTTACCTTTTAGGAATGTATATTGCCAGTAGATTAAACCTTCATGTGCCTGCACCAAGAATTTTATTTGTGAGGTAGGCAGGCTACCAGAACACAGACCTCTGTCCTGGTATTGTCCATTCAGGGGCAGGTGGACAATAGTGAGTGAAAAGGAAACCACTCAGACACACACACGACACACACAGCTGAACACTGACAAGTGTGAGTCTAGAGCTCTAGCTAATATTGACAACTCTGCCATGAAAAACACTGAGTGTAGATCACTGGTCTCATACCTTAGCATCCTTAGAAGCCAAACAGCAAATCTGGCTGATGGCAGTAAGAATGTTCAGCAAAATAAATATATTAAGATGAACCCTAGAGCATTAACATTAAAAAACCCACCAAAAAACCCAAAAACAAACCACAAAAAAAAATCCCAGCAAAAAAAAAAAAAAAAGTCCTGGAAAGCAGCCCAGGTGGGCTGAAGGGGGGTAAGGTAAGGGGAGGAAGGACTGTGAACTTAGTACAGTTCCAAGCAATCCAACTGAGGTAACATTTGTGTTTGGACAAAGTGAGTTAGGGCAGTAGAACAATTATTAGTGTTGTAGTGGCTGTTGAAGGCTCCTGAGCAAGAAGTGGTGGTTCACTTTTTCATTTTGTTGGCAGCTGAAGTCCTCACTGGAAGCTGGACCTTGTTTATTTTGCCTTTTTAAAAGTTGATAATTTATACCTCAAATAATGATGATGATCATTGTAGGATGTGTCATATACAAGTCAAACTGGAAGTGCAAGACAAGATTTTAATCATTAAAAGTTTGTCGATAACCTCTTATATACACAGTTATACACAAAGTGGTTCACAAGTCCCTCATCTTTGAGAATTCCACTGGTGAGGTTGATTGGCTGAAAGCTTCTCTCTACCTCAATCATCTCACAGCTGGGATGTTCATGTGGGAAACGCCAGCGGGGCTGGTGGCAGGGATGGCTTTTTAAAATGGGCACTGAAAGGAGCCCGTGTTCATCTGCTGTATCCAGAATTTTACAGATGACTGGAGACTCCACCTTGAACACAAGAGATCAAAACATCAAAGACTGTGGAATCACTGATAAACTTTTACAAGAGATTGCAACAGAGCCTGTGCGATTAAGGACAACAGATCACAAGAGGCACAGCATTCGAGCATCCAGAGGGACCTTGACAGGCTTGAGAGCCGGGCCTGTGCTAACCTCATGAAGTTCAACAAGGCCAAATGCAAGGTCCTGCATCTGGGTCAGGGCAACCTCAGGCACCAATACAGGCTGGGTGATGAATGGCTTGAGACCAGCTCTGAAGAGAAGGACTTGGGAGTGGTGG